>NW_023270415.1:25092685-25140635 GCF_011800145.1 Mirounga leonina | reverse complement strand
TGTGTGTGTGTGTGTGTGTGTGTGTGTGTGTGTGTGTGTGTGTGTGTGTGTGAGGGACTAGGGGACTTCCCACACATCACCAAGCAATTCTCAGACACAGGCAGGGTGTCCAGGAATTCAACTCAATTCTGACACCATCTCCTCAGAGATAGCATCAGATCCCACAGGTGAAGGTTCAGTCCCACAGGACTGCTCCCCACCTCAGATGCCAGCTGCATGCCCAGGTTATTACCTATGCTTACCACCAGCTATAGATTGGGGTTCCCATGACCCCCTCCTTGGGGTTCAGATGCCAGTCGCAGGTCTAGGTTTTACCTGTATTTCTGACCAGCTGGCTATAAATCAGAGGTTCCTACCACTTCCTCTTTGGGCTCAGTGAATTTGCTAGAGCAGCTCACAGAACTCAGAGAAACATTTTACTTACTAGATGACCAGTTTATTATAAAAGGATATAACTTGGGAACAGACAGATGGAAGAGGTGCGTAAAGCAAGGTATGTGGGAAGAGCACAAACTCCTGGGCCCTGTCCTGGTGCCCCACTCTCCTACACCTCCTTGGGTTCACCAGCTCCAAAGCTCTCAGAACCCTGTGGTTCTTGTTTTTTTGTGGAGGCTGCAATAGATAGGCATGATTGATTATATCATTGATCATTGGCTGTTGACTCAACCTCCAGCCCCTCTCCCCTCCCCAGAGATCAGGGGGTGGGACTGAAAGTTCCAAGCCTCTAATCACAAGGTTGGTTCCACTGACAACCAGCCCCCATTCTTAAGTGCTTCCCAAAAGTCACCTCATTAACATAACAAAACACATCTGTCTCACTCTCAGTCAACACTTAGAAATTCCAAGGGTCTGGGGAGCTGTGAGCCAGAAACTGTAGGAAGACCAAATATGTATTTCTTTTCTTTTCTTTTTTAAAGATTTTATTTATTTATTTGACAGAGAGAGACACAGAGAGAGAAGGAACACAAGCAGGGGGAGTGGGAGAGGGAGAAGCAGGCTTCCTGCCGAGCAGGGAGCCCAATGCGGGGCTTGATCCCAGGACCCCAGGATCATGACCTGAGACGAAGGCAGATGCCTGACTGACTGAGCCATCCAGGCCCCCCTTGTTTTCCTTATAATAAATCACAATATCACATATGGTAAGGAGAAATTTAAAGTCCTAGATTCAGATCCTTCTCAGTGCGCTGGTCTGCGAGATCTACATTTCACCAGAGAGAAAGGAATTACCCTCTACAAGGTAGAGCCACCCTAGAAATCACTATCCTTGGGCCAAGGAGTGGCCTGATGTGTGCCTCTCCCCCAGGAACTTCTATGGTTTCTCTTCAGGCTCTCTATGCTGGGAAGCATAAAAGTATTTGTGTTCAACTGCTGCAATTTTCCTCAGCCAGAACTTCTTGATACATTGATTTTTCCTCTTCCTCCATGGAAATGTCTTTTATATTTGTACTTCAGAATATTTTTTGGAATTGAGTAGAAAAAGAAGGGAAGAAGGAAAGAATGAGGCAGCAAAGGGAAGAAAGAAAGGGGAAAATAGAAGATTATTGGTGTATTTCAGCAATGCATTAAAGATATAATCATTGTTGCTTTAGAGAAGTAGTTCATCATACCTTATCAAAATTACCATGCCATCTAGTTCTATTTGAAAACTCTTTTGAAAACAGGAAAACAATTAGATATACTTTTAAAACAAAACAATTAATTATAATATTTTATTGAAAAAGAAAATACAGCAGAGCTCAAAAAGCTACACTTGTTAGGCTTTATAAGGACAGAGGTTTACACAGGTTTTATGTATGTACACATTCACGACATTATATCACAACATCAAAGCACCTTTCACTGCCACAGTGTTAAGTAATGAATAAAACTTATCCAAGTTAATCTTTAAAAAAATCTGAAATGATATAGTATATTTTAGAATTATGTACATATTTGAAATATTTAGATATCTTAAAAATGCATTATTTTCATATGTGCACCACAGTTACTTCCAATTCTCAAACTAGTATGGCACCAAAATTCTGTTTGTCAAATAACAAAACACAAGATCCTGTAAGCTATCTCCAAGCACCAGTTAAAGTCAGCATTTAATGCTTCATCAAACCAGAAGCTTCTAACATATGTAAAGTGAAGTGCGTGTTGGAATAATTTAGTGCCTCAAACTTTTTTCTTGCTTTAATTACCTGATTATTTTGGAGAAAAATGGGGGGAACCGGATGTTTTAGATCAATGTTTTTCTGTTTGATGGAATCCTAGGGCTCTCAGAACAAACTTCCCACGCACTGGGGAAGGTTTGGGGTATGAGCAGATCCATTTTGTATGTAGTATATGTTAAAACTTTCTATATAATTGGGATCATAAAATGTGTTCTCTTGCTTTAAGTTTAAAAATACTAATGTGGAAAACTGCTTCAAAATATATTTCCTTTGGTTATGCTAACGTAGTTTAAGAAACATTTCGGTCACAACAGATTATCACAATTACGTGATATATACCCATGATGTCAATGGCATACCTCAACTGGAAGTTTACCTAAGAATTTTGTCTTCATTAGTTATATCAAGTGATATAATTCTAAGTTTTTATGTACATTCGTTAGGCTAGAAGGACTTTGGATGGAATAATACAATTTTATCATTAGCTAAATAGTATGACTAAAGAACAATATCAAATTTTAGACCAACAGGTAAAAATGGAGAGATAATCCTTTTTTATGAAATTAATTATTTTAACATATCTCCTTTTAATCTTATGTACTATGTTAAATAAAAATAATCACTTCTGAAAATGAGACACATTTATAATTGTTTGCTAATTTTAATTCTAATTGTATTTATGATGTAAGCCAAATGAAAAATATACTTTAGTAATACCTAGTTAAAAAAAAAAAAACACTTCGATAAGCACCTTAGAAATAAATTTTCATTAAAAAACATTATTATTTAGGAAAGTGGATGCCAAGATATAGTCCCTCTCTTATCCTCTTTGAAAATGATGTCAACAGAGTCAAGCATTTTCAAATGCTGTCAGATTTAATGAGTACCCCAGAGTTCCAATATTGAGGAACTTAAATTTTTTTTTAACAAAAAATGTCTTTTTTTGCAGGCCAAGCAGCCACCAAAAATTTATTTTCACAATCACCAGAGGGCGCTAGTGCCTGAGGCATGGTTGGTGTAACCTTCAGGTGATACTTGAATTTGGACATTGCCACGCTAAAAAATGCCTTTAAAAAAGAAATTTGATAAATTCTAAAGAAATATATTTACATTCTGTAACATCTAGATAATGTTGGACTGTTACACAAAAAAGAGAGTTCACTGGCCTATTTCTGGGTAACATTAATTTAACAGGAGTTTATTAATATTTCTGAATCAGGAATTGAATAGATATCACTTTTAAGAATGAATAAAAAGAGTATTACTAAAACTATTAACACTAACAATTCATTTAGCACCACGTATTTAGCACCAGAATTGATATTGATAGTTCACACTTAGTAAAAAATTCAACTGAAAAGAAACCTCAAAATTGTAGCAAGGATATGGTGGTTGTAACGCATTTTCAGCACCATTAACGAGTGAATTGTTTAACTTTCTAAGCTTTTGATTGACCTCTCATAGGTCAAAATTATATCATGGCATAATTTTTTAAAATCATTTTGCATGTGTTTAAATATGCCTTTCCCCACACATATAATGACAATATACATATATATGTAGATATACATATATATACATATAAGTGTATATATATATATACATATATATATATGTAAAGTCAGATATACTGTTAGGCACTGATAGAAATCTAACTTTACTCCCCCTAAACACTTTGGTAGGTAAAAGCTTCCATTTATGTCAAAATTTGCATCCCGTGATACTGTGGAACGTAGGGGATGTTGTTATACAAAGGTAGAACGTAAACCACGGGCTGAGCATTATTTTTCCTTCCTGGACATATGCAAATTATCTGCATAGCTTATATATTCACTTAATAAGCAGGGTATGAACACAAAACACTTCAGCTGGTCTAAATGTGTATCAGATTTGCTTATGTAAATGATATAAGTTGATTTTACACAAGCATGTATTAATGAGAAAAATGCATGCTGTTTCAGTCCAAATAGTCTGAGTATATTTTATTGGGTGAACTTGCCTTCATGTTGGGTCAACTCTTTGCTAGAGCTGCACGGAGCTTTCGAATGACTGTTTCCACAAAGGTTTCAAGTGAACGTTACGGCGCTGCCAAACGAAGCTGGTAGGGCAAACCCTGACGAACCACAGAAACCACCGATGCTTAGGCTACCGAACAGAAGCAAAAATGGTACTAATAAAAATTGTTTCCACCACATTTTAAAAACAAGCTTATCTGTCATAACCAGCAACATTAAGACTGTGCCTACACGATTTAAATACAATTCTATAAAGAAATCCATCAGTTTAACAGCTAAAATTGTCATTTTTTCCAGTCTTCTGATGACATGGAAGCCAAAATAAAAACAAAACAAAACAAAACTGTATTGTGACGGAAGTGTTTTACTTTTTTACTGAAAACTCCATGCCATAGAGAGAGGATCAGTACTGTGGAATATGGAGAATATAGAGACTACTCTTTCTTTTGAATGATATGTTTTGAAATGAAAATCTCAATATTGACTATTTAAAGCTGCTCTTAAGAAATATCTGATACCCAGACTCTTTCTGCCCCTGGGAATTACAGTGAGAAGTAGCTATCCTAGCACCATGGTTGAATGTTGTGAAAAACAGGACACACTGTTGATATCAGCAAATTTTCATTTGCTTTAGCCTGGAAAATGAAACAGTTAACATGTCTACCTTATATTACTAAATTTAAAAAGTACACATAGCATAACAAAAAATACCCGTTATATTTTCAGCTGAGTTGTTAAGTTATAAATAAATGTATAGCTCTAGTGATTTGGAAAGGATTGTGGTGTCAGTTATTCATGCCTAGATTCTAGTCTTAATCTGGTATGTTTGATGATGTATCTGGATTTTTGATGCATCCAGAGCTTTATATTTAAGAAATTTTTTTTGTCTTAATAAAACATGGAAAGGTGGGACTCCTCTAAATTGTTGCAATTCTAGGTTTTTTAGTTAATTCTAAAAATATATTCAGAGACACATTTATTAAACACTTACTGCATTATAACCACTCTATAAAAAGCTGGGATGAATACAAAGAATCAGACAGTTTCTGCCAAAGAGAAGCTCATAAAACTTAATTTTTTCCCAAATAAGTCTCACAACATTAACGACGCTTTTAATATTCATAAATTGCTATTAGTATGGTAACTTTAGCCTCAGAGGAACCTCTGTGAAATATGTAGCAAATATCATTATTCTTTTTCAGAACTGAGAAACCAAGCCACACAAGCAATCCAGCAACAGGACTGGAACTGAGAACAGTGATGTTTGTTTAATAGTACTTTTGCTACTTCTATAGAACCAAGTCTAGGAAAATGAAAGTTGGAAATACTTTCTAGAGAAATCAAGTAAACATCCTACTAATTAGCTTTCTCTTCAATTGCCTATAGTTAGATAAAAGTTAGACTGGGGCCCGAATCTAACAACTACTTCTGTTCTTCAGTTTAGTATCCAAAAATATTTATTTTTCATACAGTCTATATATGTGCCCACAAAAGCAGAGTAGTATGATATCAAAACATTTGGTCACCACATTCAATTTGCAAAAGGAATTAGGCCAATTGTTTGTCATCATGTAAACCTAAACTCCAGATGGTGGATTTTTCCCTCATTGACTGGATTTAATTAACTGTCTTAACTGTCATTTTTCAGTGCATCCGCCCTAAGAAATCACAAATGTGTACAGAATTTTAAACAAGTAGCTTCCTTCTGTTATTTGCACTCTGGAACTAACCTCGTTTGCTTATTCTGTAATTCTATGGAAGCATTACATAACTTGTGAACACTCTCTCTCTTTCATTCTCTTTCTCTTATAATCTCTCTTTCATTCTCTCTCTCTCTTTCATAATCTCTTTCATCTCTCTCTCTCTCTCTCTCTTTCTCTCTCACACAGACAAAACATAATATAAGTGTCTTGACCCAGATGTTGAATTTTCCTCTCTAATAGTGAATTCCTGAAGGAGGAAACATTGCATTTCCAAAATCACATGAGTGAAATTTCATAGTGACTTTGATTTGACTTCCACAATCAAACTTAATGGAGAACTGAAAATTATTCTTCTACATAGACATGGAAATAAGATTTGCTAATTAGTCCTTAGCAAATCATCTGAAGAGGGCCACTTTGCCAAACCCTAACTGTGGTGTGCATACAGAATCTTTAATGTGATGCTTAGAGGCTCATGATGATTGGATGGATGCTCACCAAATAATGATGTGAAGAGATGGAAGTGTCCTTGGCATCTCACATGTTTCTTTTGGCATTCTTCACCCTCTGCTGACAGGCCTCAAGATATAAGACTCTCAGGATAGGCCCTTCTGAAGTTCTCACCTATAATTTTTTGTGCAGTAACCCTATTTCTGTGACTTTACATACCTGTCTCCTAAATCTTAGTTCTCCTGGGCCTTAGGTTTTTTAGCATCTTGCTGTCTGCCTTCCAAACTCACAACTATTTACTCTAATACAGTAATCCCTGGGCAGTTAATTCTTTCCTGCCTCTTTTAGTTCCAAGTGGTGTCCCTACATTTTCATGCTAATCAGAAGCCTTGCGTATCACACAATGTCCTCATCACCTATTTCACCTATAGGTGACCATTGTGGCATCTATTTACTCAAACTTACATTAAAATCAATTTGTTAAAAAAACTGTAATTTTGCAGCAAAATCTTAAACTGCATTATTTCCTGAATATTTTTGTGAGCTTCTTGAAGGCAGGAACCGTATCTCACATCTTTGCATTATCAGAACATAACTTGCAGAGTGCCTTGCACATAATAAGCACTCAACACATGATTACTAATTCAATAAAAGAGATTAAGCAAAAGGTATGACTTGATCTTACATAAGTTGAGCATATCCTTTGGTGAAACCAAATAAGACAAAATACCTCCAGAATGAAATCCTTGGTGGCTTAATTAAATTATTATGTCCAGACATCACTGAGTGTTATTTCGCAAATTATCACTTTGTAGGTATTATAGAAATGGGTGCTGAAGATGTCCCACCACCTCATATATATTTCAGAGTAGTATATTTTTAAATTTCCCTCAAGTTAACTATTGAATCACATTATTCTCTGTGTTACATCCTCTATTATATGTTTGTGCATGTATATATACATACACATATATGTATATGTATCTACATGCACACACATAAATTACAGGTCAAATATATATTTGATTCCTCACAAGTGTAACATAATTCCTTTGGGAAGTAAGTTTTAGAATTGGATGCATCAACTATGTCAATACTACATAGACAACATTTTAACTTGGGCTTAGAGGTCAGAAGATAGAAATGGATGCTTTGATTACCTCAAAGATGAAACAAACATACTAGACAAACACTAATTTATACAATGAATAATAAAAGGAAAACAAGATTATTATAAAATATGTATAATATGTGCAAAACTCAATATATATATATGCCTATGATTCTCAGAAACCATTCTATTTCCTGGACGAAAAGATAAGCCTATTTAAACCAGTATAGGTAGTTTGACGTTACTCCTGGAAAACAAAGATTGTCAGTACAAGATCCTCCATAACTTGGAGGGCAAGCTGAACATGGTACCCCTACTTTATAGGGTGCTTCTCCAATCCAATTGCCCCTAGAAAGAAGAAAAAAAAGTACAAAGATAATATTAATGTTACATTAGTGCCCATTTTAAGAAATTTGATTGTCCTTAAGCACATGACCACATGAATTGACATGTAATGATCTTTTTGAGAAGTTTGTCAGTTTAGAAAGGCTCTGAAAATATCCATTTTTTTCTGTTTTTTTAAGATTTTATGTATTTATTTGAGAGAGGGAGAGATCGTGTGAGAGAGCATGAGTTGGGGGGGTGCACAGAAGGAGAGGGAGAAGTAGACTCCCTACAGAGCAGGGAGCCCCAGGCTGGATCCCAGGACCCTGAGACCATGACCTGAGCTGAAGGCAGATGTTTAACCCACTGAGCCACCCAAGCACCCCTCCACTTCTTATTTATACAGTAACTTATTATTTTATATATCTTACTTTTTAAATATTTCTCTCTGCAACAGTTAATATTATCTTAATTTACAGATAAGACGTGAAGCACTACAATGAATGGTGACAGAATTAGTCACATGATGTCAGGCTTGATGCTCATTCAGTCACTGCATCTGTCTCTGCCCTATAACTGCCTTCTAGAGTACGTTGGCAGGACACATTCCCATTTTTAAAACTCCTGCTAATGCTAAGGATGGTAATATTTACATGTACTTAGTATTTTCTAGGAGGCTTACAAATGATGAAATAAGCAAGAAGTTGCCATAAGTTGTCATGGTAAGAGACTAAGGGCTCAGGGAAACAAAGGTGATTTCAAAATCTTTACCTATGTGTAAACTCATAGCTTTTGTTTTTAGTAATACTATTTGTTTTTTGATAATGCTAAATACATTAAACTAAATTATTTTGTGTTGTCGATATTTTTATCTGTATTGACGGCCATGATCATAATAATACATCAAATTCATCATTTACAATAGTTGGAAATAGCCACAATGCCTTACTGTTCAATTATGAGGGAGAAGGTAATAGATGTATTTTCAATAACATGGTGATTGGTGTTAAGAAATAGCAACATAGCCAGCATTTTGAAGGAAATTGAATGGTCAGGAGGAAATTTGGTTGTCAGTAGTAAAAAGTCAGGGTTGAAAATAAGACAACAGTAGGTAAGAGGCTAAAATATGAAACAGGTGGTTCTCATCTTCTTTAAGACCTGAAGAAGCCCAAGAAGTGATTCTTAAAGTGTATCTATGTAAAATATCTGCTTAAATCAGTCAGTTAAAAATTCAGGCTTTGGGGCACCTGGGTGGCTCAATCGATGAAGCATCTGTCTTCAGCTGAAGTCATTATCCCAGGGTCCTGGAATCGAGTTCCACATCGGGCTCCTTGCTCAGCGGGAAGCCTGTTTCTCCCTCACCCTCTCCCTCTGCAGCTCCCCCCTGCTTGTTCTCTCTCACTCTTTCTCAAATAAATTAAAAAAAAAATACATAAGTAAAGTCTTTATAAAAATTCAGGCTTTGATCTATAAAATATTTATAGAGGAAAATTTATCTATAAAAATGAAAAACATGCTGATTAGTGATTCATATTACAAAATGTCATCAGATTCCAAGAGCATCCATCTCTATTCAGTTTATTGTATACTCTGCCCTCTGGGTAAGCTTTCTCAGGTATAATTTGGATAATGACAAATGCTCACTCCAAATCACTCAAGGAGGCCCATTCTCTTATGAGTGTAGCTCACTCCTTTATCCTAATCTCTCCTATTCTATATTAATAATCTTATTTCTCTCTATATCTTTATCCAAAGCTATAAGTGCATATGGGCCCAGCCTATGCTATTTTAATTTCATATTTTTCTATTTATTCTACATAACCTTTTGAAATTACACAGCACATATTTTTGGTAACATAAACTTAGAAATACAATTTTATTATACGTAAAATGTATTACGTATTACATTATAAACTTTTACATAAATCACAGATTTTTACTAAATAGAGGATAATTACATTCAAAAGTAAATCAGTCAACTAATAAACTTATATTATTCATCCTTCCATTTTTTGTTCTGTTCCATCTAATTAAATTCTCCCTCCTTACCTTCCTCCCTCTCTCCATCTCTCTCTTTTTCCCCCTAAAAAAACAGGCTTGAGATAATTTTATATTGGCATTGGAAAATTCACACTCAAATGTCAGTCAAGATTTTAAAACTTTTTTCATTGTCTAGGTTTCAAAATAATGGTTCTTTTTTACAGGAAATAAAGTATATTAACACAATATCTTAATCTTTCATATGAAGCAATCAGGTATCTCATCAATAATATTAGAAAATTTGAATCAGTGCTTAAAAACAAATGAAATAAAAATCTCTTTCACCATCTGAGTACTACTTGGCCTATTTATGTCAGGAAGAAGAGTAAAGACTTAATAGGAAAATATAAAGTGTGAAACTGAAAATATCAAACAAATGCACAATTTTAATGCTTTTTGTAATGCAGACACACTCTACTTTCCAAACCTCATTATTCTAATAATTATGAAGGGGGACCATGGGGAAAATTGCTGTTTTTCTAACTTTGCAAAAACACTGCCCCTGGCATACTACCATATAAATGAGTAATGCAATTATTTGTGAAACGTTTTCTCATTCCCTCCCCATATTGGCAAAGCTGGAAAAAATCTTTGGGACTTACTTTGGAAGACACCAAGAATGTCATAAATCCTTTGCACATTTTGCTATTTGCTCCAAATGGGAACAGACTCATGTATAAATATTGGAACATTTTATCATCTCAAGAGTTACTGTTATCAGGAAGGCATTTTATCAAATGTTAACAAATGTTTATTTATACTTATAAAGAATATTTATAAATATGGCTATATTTTATAGTCTGATCAATTTTCACAATACATATGCCATAAAATGGAACTAGTGAAAAAATCTCGTTTTATTTTTATTTTTTTTAAGATTTATTTATTTGAGATAGAGACACAGAGAGAGAGAGAGAGAGCAACGGGGCAGGGGGAGGGGGCAGAAGTAGAAGGACAGAGCTAATCTCAGACTCACTGCGGAGCAGAGTCCCACCCTGAGATCATGACCTGAGCCGAAATCAAGAGAGGGGGACTCTAAATCAATTGAGCCACCCAGGCACCCCTAATAAGAAAATTTTAAATTTTCAATAATGAAACTTAAATCATGGCCAAGCTTTAATTTAAAAGCAAGTCACAGCATTTAAATTTTTCCCTTCTGGAAATGAATGACTCCTTAGCCTTCTATAAAATCAGTAAACTATAATTTTTAGTTTTACTCTTAAAAGAAAGGAAGAAGGACTGTGTTTTGCTTTCCCAGTGAAAAAAATAAGCCAACATTCTAGTACTGATAGATGAGAATATTGCAGTGTTGAAAAATTCCCTACAAGATTCTTTTCTGATAACTTTTATAGAACTATCAAAAGCCTGAAAGTACAGTGTTTATTTTGCAATTATCATGACTAAAAATAGGTGAAGGGAATTTAGTGAATCTCCATATCTCAAATTGTTTTGCCCACAATTTTAGCCCAAAATATCTGTCTTTGTGAAAAATAACTATTCATCTCATTATTTTTCAGGTAGATGAGGTCATGGGAGATTTGAGGATTAGAGGCTATTGTAATTAAATCTTATTCACACTAAATAACTACCAGACTGGAGATATTTAATATCATTAGAGGTTCCAGGAAGTAGAATCCAGCCTAGTACTTACTTTGGGGCATAGTTGCATACCAGGTAAACTGCACGTCGCCACACAGCTCCCCAGACATTCATGTTTTGGCAAGTATGAATTGCACATCCTATCCGATTGGAGGTGGCCCAAACCATCTGCAAAAATAAACCAATACCTCATTATTGAAGTTAAAGGTAAGAAAATGCATATTCCCCAAAATAGTAAGCATTTTTAAAACTATGAATCAAAAATTAACAAGACAATTGAAATAACCTGCGTATAATGTGTGCACATGGGGCCAAAACATCTCATAGGACATCTGGGGTTGCAATCCTGAGGGTATGGAAAAGCATAATCTTTCACTTCATCATACCATGGCTTGACCAACTGGAGAATAGAGCGATATCTAGATACCAAGAAAAACAATGAGAACTTAGAGTACAGCAGTGGTAATTTATAGTGGACTCATGTTAAGTTGTAAGTTAATAGTTCTTTTTGCAGATTATTCATGATGACTCAAGAGCAAATCCATACCTCACAATTACCATCATCACCTATTCCTCCAAGTAGGGCCAAGCATGAAAATGCCCGGGACTAAAGCAAGTGAGTCTATATTCGTTTAAGTATATGTCTGGTTGTTTCAAAAAGAGAAATACAAATATTTCAGGAATCTTCATCACTATCTTGTTTTATCTTGTCAAAAATTTCTCCACCAGAATCATGTACACAATTAAAAATTAGATATACAAGTTGTAGTTGTGATACTAGAACTCAGTGTGTTTTTTTCCCTTAAACTTGAATCACTTTTATTTTAATAGGAAAATCAGGCATACCTGATTTTTCTCCTGTATATGGAAGAGAATGGGTCTTTGGAATGTTGGATGATGACATTCCTCAGTGGTGGAAAAATTATCCTATCACTGGAAAGTGTCTTTCCCATAGTTGCACATACTTTGCATATATATGTGTGTGTATGTGTGTGTACATATATATGTAAATATATAACACACAGAGACATATATAAATATAGATATATGTAATCATGGGAAAGTTGCATAAACACAAAAATGGCTCCTGCCACATTGAAAAAATTTCCCTGAGGTGGAAGAATCCTTTCAAAGATTCTGTGAGGTAAGTGAAGAATATAGGCTAAGAGAGGGTGTTCCAAGTGTGAAAGGGGAAACTGGTCTTATTAGGACCTTTTAACCAATTAAATAATCCTTGAAGACATCTGAAACAGTCACAGGCCAAGCATCATTGCCTGACACATAGTGAGCACTCAATAAATATTTGCTGATATTAAATGAAAATGGTGTCACTCCCCCTTGGGATCCATAAGTAATAAAATGTGTGGATGAACAGTATCAGTGAAACTGCTTCCTACCTTCCAGTTCGTACAGATAGATTTTGGCCCAAAAACCTCAGTAAATAAGAAGGTCCATGGTCCCAAATGCAAGTAGCTGCCCAAGCCTCTGCAGATTTTGCAAGATTTTCATCCCAAACCTGTGAAGGGGAAAAAAACCTTCAGCTTTACCAGTTTTGCTAGTAACTGACAAAAGTAAGAGGAAGAAATAATACTACTATTTCCTAAAGTTCTTTCAATTCTGGTTCCTTAGACTATTTTAACTAAAGAAAGCAAATTTAGACCATTGATATTAAAAGTTCTATAATATAATATGATTATATCACAGAAAACATTGCTGTTTTTACAGTGTCATCCAAATCCCAAGTCCAAACATCAGTTTTAGTAAAGGATAGGCTAACAAAAGTACCACATCTAATGTAACTTAAAGACACCTCATACTGACTACTGAATTTTTAACCCACCCAAGTGAACTGATTTTCCTAGAGGTCATCTTCCTAGCAATGAGGAGCCATGCTATTAATATATCTTAAAACTAATATCAAATTATTTATTCAAATTGATTTACCAAAATTAATAATGTCTAACATTATATATAGGTCAAACTATATTGTAGTATAGTAATTCCCAAGGAGCCTTCATATTTTATAGCATTTTAATCTTTGGTAGTAATAATAATAATATGAGAATTAAATTTTAGTGGGTTATGAACTAGAAATGAATTATGATAAAGAATAATTTGACTATGCTACATACAACTTCTATGAAAATATAGCATATTATGGTTCAATTAATAAATTAAGAAAAATAGTAATTGTTCTCAAAAAAGGAAGGTGTTTAAATTGATAAGGGTGTATTGATATATAATAACCCTTCTTTAATTGAGAAACTGTGGGACAAAATTTGAATGAGCCTTAGATTTAATAGATATTTATATTAGTTACCATATAGATTGACATTTTCATCTCCAAAGCTGTATGGGGAAATGAAGCCAAGCATTTGTGAACCTGTCAATAATAAATCAATCTAAAATGGTAATCTATTTTATAACAAGTTTCAAGGCACAAAAACTCAAAATAGAGAATATTTACAATTCTTGTGAATCAATATAAAAAAACTGCATTCAAAATTTTTCCCTAGTAAAAATATAATTAGTGAAGTATTTTTCTCTTATATGGAATGGTTTTAATTGAAGTTTGTAGTTTGTATCATGACATTATTTCCTAAGTTATTTAAATATTATTCCAGCAATCTGAAAAAATTGTTCAAATTTTGACTAGACAGTACTATATTTTAGAAGGTAAAAACTTACATGAAAAAGTAAGTGCCAATTTTATAATTACTCAAATTCATATGGAGCTCCCTACAGGAAATGGCATAGATGTTTTTCTACTGATCATTGTTTTCCTGTTTTTCATAGTCTCCCTTATTTTATCATTCTTTGGGGACTTTCTCCTCTACCAGGTTGTATGGAGCTAAGCAAGACTCACCTACCTTAGGGTTGATGGCCTTGAGTTATAAGCTTTCAAGCAAACTCATGAGACTGCTTGACTACAACAAAGAGAGGCTTAATTTTCCACAAGGATGATGGGATTCATATATTTATTTAAGATAACAATGTATTTAAGGGAAGAGAAATTATTTTAGTGATTTTAAATAAAACAGGCAAAAATCAAAATAATAGATGAACTCATCCAGAGACACTTTCTTCCCATGAGGCCATGGCAGCCACCTTCAACAGAAATTTGTTAGTTACTCTGAAGTTGTTTTAAATTAGGAAAACAAAGTCATCTTACATACATTCATCTAGAATTACATTAAAATAAACTTATAAAGTTGTATAAAATGAGAATTATCTAAATTCTATGGTGACAATGGCCACATCTTCTTTTTTTTTTTTTAAGATTTTATTTATTTTTTTTTAGAGAGCGAGCGAGAGAGAAACAGCATGAGAGGGGAGAGGGTCAGAGGGAGAAGCAGGCTCCCTGCTGAGCCGGGAGCCCGATGTGGGACTCGATCCCAGGACTCCGGGATCATGACCTGAGCCGAAGGCAGACGCCTAACCATCTGAGCCACCCAGGCGCCCTGGCCACATCTTCTTAAGGAGCTATAGCAAGACACACTTTTCTTAGTTATCCAGAATATCATCTGCCAATTAAATGTGGCAAACATTACATAATGCCATTTTAATCAGTGAGTAATCAATGTTAAATGCAGTATCAAAAATGGAAAACACTCTATCATAAGAGATGTTGTACTACAGTTTTCATAGTTACTTAGGTCAGACATAAATTTTATGAATTATTGCTTCAAACTTCTCCTTTGTTTTAGCTGTAAAAATTTGGCAAAGTGTCAACAGTACAAAATAAATTTATAATGAAAGTCATAATATCCAAGGACTGGAATTAACTTTTAAAAGCATTGGGGTGCCTGGGTAGCTCAGTTGGTTGAGCATGGGACTCTTGATTTCAGCTCAGGTCATGATCTTAAGGTTTTGAGATCAAGCTCCAAGTCAGGCTCCACACTCGATGGGGAGTCTGCTTGTCCTTCTCCCCCCACTGCCGCTCTCCCCCACTCTCTTTCTCTCCCTCTCTCTAAAATAAATAAATAAATAAATAAATAAAATCTTCAAAAAAAAGTCTTTGGCTGATAGTGGATTTATCTAGTATTTATTCTTTTGATGTTTTTCAATGAAATATGCATTTATGAAATATGTATTACAGTTCACTGAAGTACAAAATAGTATAATTAATTCACAAAGGAATTCCAGATTGAATGGCATCAAAAAATTATGTCCCCTGATGGGTTCTTAATTAATTGTAATCAATTGGGGAAAAATGCATTTAAATATTATTTACATATTGAACTACAATGTATACTCAGATCAACAACTGCTAAAAACACTTTATTATAGTCTTATCCTAAAATATAAGCAGAGCATGGCACAGATAACACTGACCTGAAAATAAAAATCTCGTGTTCTAACCCTAATTCTACTGCTATGATCGTCTGTGACTGAAGAAAGTCAAGTATTCTTTCTCCCACTTAACTCATCTGTAAAATAAGATTGGATAAGGTCATTTCTAGGGTCCCTTTCATCTTCACGTCTCATGATTTAATATACCTGAGTAGCACCATCATCAAAGCCAGTAAGATGTATACTATATTGGCTTATAACTTGCTCAATCCTAGCCCTTTCCATTCCATAGAGAGAATAAAACTAGATTCTTTTCAAAATAATTAACAATATTTAAAGCTGTTAAGAATTTAGAAGTAATTTAGCATATATAATTCTATCTTTATACTCATTCATGTATTTTAAAACTTAATATTGTATATGTCACAAAGATAAACTATTTATTGTACATATATGATATAGATTGATAGATTGATATAGAGTTGTATTTAGATCTCAATCTATATTTATCTGAAATATTTCTACTCAAAACATCAGTTTGGATATATGGATTAATCTTTTATATATGGTTAAAAGCATTTTTACTTTATTAAAATGTTGGTCATTAAAAAAAAATAAATAAATAAACCAAAAAGTTCATGCCTGAAAAATATCTTACATGAACATACCTTGTTAATGATGATAAGGGATTTTTATAAGAAGACAATGTATTTAGCATTACTGATGTCTACATTTTTAGGCATGAGTTTCTATGTATAAATATTACAATGAAAATTTGGGGGAAGATGGTTAGGGAGGAGAAGGGATAATCACTTTCTTTCTCTCTCCATGTTTACTTTTAGGGAACTGATGGGAGGGATTTCTGTGTGTCTCTATGTTCCTGAAGGAAGATGCTAGAGAGACTGATGCACACGGGCTATGTACCCTGCCCCCCCAACCCCCCAGCCAGAGCTGGCCATTTTGACTCCCAGTGGGAGACATGGTCCACTGTCCCTTTGATACCCACTGCAGGGGAAGTCAAAGGTGCTATACTCTTTCTTGCCCCTTTGTCTTCAAGCAAGACTCACACTCATCCTGTAGAGAGGGGAAGATCCAGCTTGAGTAAGGAGCTCTGAAATTTAGGAATTACATCAATCACATCTACTGGTAAAGTTAAGATCTGTATTTGCTATCTGTCTTTCTCCATTGGTTATAATTTCCAGGAGAAAATGGATATATTATTTATCCCCTTAATATCCAGTGGTATTTAAATTTATTAATATGATGAGAGGTCTTTGAGGTTTGAAAATAACAAGCAATGATAACTTTATTTAAAAACAATAAGAGATTTCAACAAAAAATTGGGGGCTGTAAGGAGTGGTCCAATAGGATCTATTTTTTCCTATCCAGAAGCTCTAAATTGCAATGAATGTGGCCAGCGCAACCATGTGAAAGAATTTTTACAACTTATAAAGTTCAGAAAATGAAGATGTAAATTGTTTAAACATTTAACTTAACGTATATATTTCTGGATGCTTGATGGGCAATCTATCTGCTGAACTTTTCTGAGTATGTGTAGCATTTACTTGAAATTATTTTATTTTATTTTATTTTATTTTTAAAATGATTTTATTTATTTATTTGACAGAGGACAGAGAAACAGAGAGAGAGAGAACAGCAGAGCAGGGAGTCTGACATGGGACTCGATCCCGGCACCCAGGGATCATGACGTGAGCCTAAGGCAGACACTTAACTGACTTGCCACCCAGGTGCTCAGAAATAATTTTAATATTGGATCCTACAAATATAACAACAGAAAAGGGCACACATGTGCATCCTATGGAATGTCTAGTAAATATGCAACATACTATTTATTACCTTTTGTTGGAAAACTAAATATCCGATACTTAGTTTTTATTCAACCAGCTTGAACATTCTGTATTTCTGGTTTCTGCCCTTCTAAATAGGTAAGATGAGTGTGCAAAAAATTTAGTTGTAAACACTTAAAATTTGATCTTGCCTCCTAAAAGTGAGGCAAAAATTAGGAATATTATTCATGGATACCCAAACACATTTACAGGACACACTAGAACTGAGATATTATGATTAAATTGGACAGTTCACAAAATAAAGATGGCTTAAAACAGTGTCAGAGCATGCATATGATTGTAGCTGTGCCCTATTGCCCCAAATGGTTTTCTTACAATCCTTGTTATTAGAGCCATTTAGTTGATCAGTTTACGAAAGGATTGATTTATCTTTGTACTAAAATGTTCACCATGAACTATTCTACTTGTAAATAAAAGTTAGCATCTTGTCTGTGAAAACCACATAGTTGGACTAAGCCCTGAGAGATATCCAAAATTCAAGCTGATATCATTTAAATATCTAGAAGAGTTGTGGCTCCGAGAAATAGGAGGGGTATGAAAAGAATGTAGATTCTCACCAGGTTTAGTAGTCTTTAGAGCTTGAGCCAAAGAAATACCAAATCAAATCAAAGAATGTTGCAGTATGGGAGAAGTTCGCTGACTTTCATAAGCAGACAGAAGAATTGGATAGTGATATAATCCAGCCCAGGGATGAGGTTGTTTTGCCAGCCATCCATAAGTTTTGGTATCCACAACACAGTGACAGCCAGAATCATGAAGCACATTGACATCTGAAGCACCCATCTTAAATCCCAGTCAACATCTTGGACAAGAAATGTACTCAGACTAGAAGGCAACCCTAAAAATTCCTGGGAATACATCCTCAACATTGAAATAGTGCTTTTTTAAAAAATGGGTAACATCTTTTAATTCCACACATAAGATTTAAATGTAGGAGTGTTTGAAAGAATAGAATTTAAGGTATTAGAAAAGAATTTCTGGCTGAGGGACCTGTGTGCACTTGATATTAAAATTAGTAATGGTTAAGAAAATATGCCTATTAAAGCAACAGGTTAGCCTTGTAATTTCAACATAAGCATATCAGTGAGTAATCATTTAACTTGAGATTTTAAGTTGAAAATTACAAGAAAATCTTAAAGTTTTAAGATAGTACTGCAAAATTTAAAATAAGAGTCATTGTATTTCTCAGACTTTTTTCTTTTTTTTAAATTTTTTATTGTTATGTTAATCACATACATTACACATCATTAGTTTTTGATGTAGTGTTCCGTGATTCATTGTTTGCATATAACACCCAGTGCTCCCTGCAGAACGTGCCCTCTTTAATACCTATCACCAGGCTAACCCATCCTCCCACCCCCCTCCCCTCTAGAACCCTCAGTTTGTTTTTCAGAGTCCATCGTCTCTCATGGTTCGTCTCCCCCTCCGATTTCCCCCCCTTCATTCTTCCCCTCCTGCTATCTTCTTTTTTTTTTTTTTAACATATATTGTATTATTTGTTTCAGAGGTACAGATCTGTGATTCAACACTTGCACAATTCACAGTGCTCACTGTAACACACACCCTCCCCAATGTCTGTCACCCAGCCACCCCATCCCTCCCACCCCCCACCACTCCAGCAATCCTCAGTTTGTTTCCTGAGATTAAGAATTCCTCATATCAGTGAGGTCATATTTCTTAGACTTTTAAGACTCTTTAAGGGGCACCTGGGTGGCTCAGTCGGTTGAGCACCTACCTTCTGCTCAGGTCTCGATCTCAGGGTCCTAGGATTGAGCCCCGTGGTCTCCCTGCTCAGTGGGGAGCCTGCTTCTCCCTCTTCCCCTACCCCACCCCACTCATGCTGTCTCTCCTTATCTCTCTCTTTTAAATAAATAAATAATCTTAAAAAAAGACACTTTAATATATGAATAAATTAAATGTATACATGCAGCTTAGGAAATTTAATTAATTAAATCTACTGGTAATAAATATTAAACAAATGTGTTTACAACTAAATTAAGGAAGAACCAGGAATATTAATTTTGGCCTCTCAGAAAATCTATTCTGCTCATGGATACTATCTTCAAAGACATAAAATGCTAAAAATTAAAAGATCACACTTTGAATTTTTAGAGACACATTTCTAAATTGGTTATTTTCATGGACACTGTGGTAACAATGCCATTGGAGACAGTTTGGCATGCCTCATAGACATGTATTTTTTTGGACATTTATGTTGTTGTTTCTTGTATATTCTGATAAAAAGTAAAGTCAATTTAGATAGACAGGCTTGGAAGTTTTAAAGAAGTAAGTTAGCTAAGACTGTTTGATCTTTTCCTGGGTTAGTCAAATTGGAAAAGGAGTACTGATTTACAAAAGTGAGAAAGAACTGATTTACAAAAGTGAGAAAGTACTGATTTACAAAAGTGAGAAAGAAATTAAGCGACGACAAAATTATTTCCTCTGAGGGCAGCCAAAAGCTTTAAAAATGCTTCACAGGCATGATTGTGGCTCTGATTTGAAATTGGTTGGTTTGTCCCCATTAGGTAGAAATGCCTGTAAAATGGCCAATAAAAGACACTGAAAGCGGAATACACCAGACCCAGTATTAAACCAGACAGGAGGGTGGGAATGAGCTTTGGTAAGGCTAGAGAGGGATGGGGTGAGGTCGGGTGGGGTAGAGCAGAAGAAGAGAAAAGGCCTTCAAATGGGAAATTCTGGGCATTGATTAGACTAATGAAATTGATTCTACTTTATAGGAGAAGTACATAGTTAAAGGAACTTGATAAAAAAAAATTCCCTCAAGTCTCAAAAATAACTTCAAAATATGGGAACACATTACACTACAAAATACCAAAGTAGGGTCCAAAGCATTTTTAAGATGCTTAAAAGAAGATAATGAAGACTTCCCTCAGGTAAGATGAGTGCTACCTTTCATGTAGGCGGGAAAGGAAAATTTCTATAAAGACATGAGGTAAAGTGGACGTTTTTTTAGAGGGAATCATTGCCAATGACATAAATTTATTAAACAACAAACAGAAAAAGGCCTCTCTTGACCCCTTTTCATCTTCCGATTACTGCATCATTCTCTCCTTTCTCTTACAATGAAATTCCCTGAGAAGTGTCTTAACTGAGAATTCCCAATTTCTCTGTTGCCCTTCTCTCTTGAGTCCACACCGGCAGACTCCCCACCCCACCTCCACTCCACCCAAACTGCTCTTATCAATGTCATCAGTGGTCATTTCCTGGTCACCGTCTTACTTGTTCTATTGGTAGTGTTTGGCATGCCTGACCAACCACCTGCTCTTCCTGGACATACACCCATCTCTTGGTTTCATGACCCTACACTTCCCCTGATTATTTCTGGTTGCTGCTTGTCCTTATGCTTGCTGATTCCTCCTCATCTCTCCAACCTATGTGCTGGAGGGTCCTCAGGACTCAGGCCACATCCATTTCTCTTTTTTCCCCCCCCTTTGTTTCATCTATATTCACTGCTTAGGTAATCTCATCCAGTCTCACAGATTGAAATACCATTTATATGCTGGTGGTATTGTTCCAAATTTTATCTCTAGACCACTCAGTTGAGTTCCAGACTACTTTATCCACCTACCTACTTTAAGCCTCTACTTAGCATACCCCAAATTGAGCTCCAGATATTCATAACCCCACTCCACTCCCTAGTCCCTCACCAGCTACTCCTTTAGTGTTCCTTCTACCAATGAATGGCATTGCCCATCTTCTCATTCAGGGATCACCAAATCTGTCCCAGTGCCTGTTATATTGTCTATGGATCCTGCTGTGCTACAAAAGCAGAGTTGAGTAGTTGCAACATACGCCATATTTACTATTTGATTCTTTACAGAAGAAATTTACCAACTGCTGTTGTGGTTGCTCAGGCCAAAAATCTAAGTGGTCATCTTTACTCTTTCTTTGCTTCATAATCTTGATCTGCTCCATCAGGAAATCTTGTTGATCCTACCTTCAAAATACTGTACATTCAGAATACAACCACTGCTCATCACTGCTATTGCTACCCCCTCGGTCAAAGCCAACATCATTTGTTATCTGGGTTATTGCAAGAGACTCCTACCTGAAGGAGTGTTTCATATCTATGAAGCCTTAATATGTAAATTAATGAGTGTATGGATAAAAGATAATACATTCAGAATTTGAAGTAAGAGTACTTAAATACGGTTGGTGTTTAGGAAAGAAAGTTCCAGCACTTTAAATCTATGTATGGATAAATGGGCACTGTGAAACTGTACTTGACTCAAGTGCTTTGGAAATAGTAGAGTTCTGTATAAATATAGTCGCACTCAAATGACTCTGTTGGGGGGATGGTCTAGTAATGAAAATGAATAAAGTCGTATCGGGTGTGAGATGGTGCTTGACCTCTGGACAGTTACATGGAAAAAAAAAAGATTCAGAAATGAACAAATCTGCCCCACCCAAAGAAGCTACTCCTCTCTGACCAGTTGCTGACAGGTAGGAAGTGGGCTCAATGTCTCTAGAACTTTCCTCTCTTGAGGATAATCTGGAAATCCTGATGTACATGTGAAATGTAGCAACTTAAACATTTGGCAAATGATTTTTAAAAATGTAAAATTCTGTACAGTTCAATATCATGTGGAGCAAATTAAATATGCCCCCTAATTAGAATGGTTGATGGGCCTACAGTTTATGAACTCTGGTTTAAGGTATCATTTTCACCATTACACTCACACCGATGTGGCATCTTCCCTCCTAATCTCCATTGATGGTTGCAGGAAAGAGTGTCCCTGGAGCCACCTTTGACCCAAACCTCCTATAACAGACTTACCACACATGGGCTGCTGTTTTATCCTCAACGGTGGAAAATGCAAGAAACCCACATTTCCAGATTAACCAATAGGACCCTAGGTAATGCATTCATCTAGGCAGCCAGTAAATGAATATTCACTGGGAGGCATTGGGTACTGTGAATTCAACAGTCAGCAGGGTGAATACGAACTCTAAAAGTTTAGGGAAGAGACAGATAACAAAAACACTACCAAACAAATAAATGAATAATTGCAAACTGTAATACATCATATAAATACATTATTATATAACAAGTTATACATATATAATGTATATAATGCATTATATTAAAAAGCTCCAGAAGAATCATGTGCTACTTAAAAGTTTGCTTCTTTTAAAGTCTCCTTAGTCAATCAAGTATATTCCCAAGTGAGCATCGTTTCATGTTGCAGACCCACAGTGCCCACATGATATTTTGTGAAAGCAGGTGCTGAATAATTTCAAGTGAAATTTTGTGATAATATAGAATTACCACTGGGATAATTCTTCCTTTGGCTTAACCTATTAATTTGTACAATATATAGTCTCTGGACAAACAAGTAGAGATTTAAATATTTTTTATTATTTCCCTCAGCTCAGTTTTGTGTCCTAAACCATGATTGAAGACATTTCTCACCTGGAAAATTACTCTAGGATCTCCTGGGGAACTTTCGAGAAGATAGATGCCTAGCCCAATCCTGGACCTATCAAATCAAAATGTTAAGATTGGGGATCTTGAATGTGTGCTTACAAAGTAGTTCTGTTCTCTTCAGGTTAGAAATAATTATCTAAAGCCCTTTTTGGTGGAGAGTCATTTTGATTGCAGAGAACTTTGGGCCGCCCCTCTCCTCTCCCATCCCTACTTACCCACTGCCACACCACAAGAGATGCTTAAGAAGAAGGGGACATTTCTGATAATTAACATCTGTTAATTTTCACATATAAGCACTTATATCAGTATCCTTCCTCTAAACTCTGGTCTGTTTTTGATTGAAGTTTAAATAAAAATTAAAAATAACATTTTATCATGAAAATGTCTCACTATCACAGATGCTAGGTGCCAAACTCCATGAGGATATTTGTTCTGTGTATTCAAGGAAGACAGGATTATTGGTGAGAAAGATAGAGATATCGTTGTGTATGTTGCTATACAAATAAGCTAACATCATTCACTCTGAAAGTTACAATTTTAGGAGAAAGGAACATGTATTCTGTGGTTACATGGATATGAATACCGACATAACATGGTATTTACAGTGCTTATTTAGGTACCATGGGAACTCTAAATGGCTTTATTACCTGAGATATTACAAATAACATGTGGGAGAAACATATACAGAACTTTCTGAAGATCTAAAATCTTGGCAAAAAAAGATACAAAATTTAAAAAGGATCCTTCCCTAGGCATGCGGGGTGGGTGTCTTTTTATGATAATCACCTGTGACAACAAGGAATAACCAACCAGACCCTAAAAAGGAACTAAGCCATTAAAGGTGCTCAATGGTGATATCAATAGAAATGTTAACAGGATTTAAATTGCCTGGTTAGCTTTCTATAAAAGAAACCTTAAACCAACCTTAAAGGCCTTCACTGGCAACCCTGTCGGGATCCCTCTCACACTTGAGAGCTTTTTCTGTATCTTCACTTAATAAACTTCTATCACTTTACTCACTTTCTGTTGTCCACGAGATTCATTCTTCGACTCTGTGAGACAAGAACCTAGCTCTCCTGCATCGTATCTCTCTATCTATCCATCTGTCATGTATCTATCCATTTTATTTCTGTGATATCCTTTCATAGTTTTTATTGTTGTATCTCCAATTCACTATATACTCTTCAGTGAAATATGTATTTCAGATATTGCATTTTTATCTCTAGAAAACTCTTTTAGCTATTTGAAAATTCTTCATTATATACATGTTTTCCCTGAAATATTTGAGCATGTTTATCATAACTTTTTAAACTTTCTTTTCTGCTAATACCATCATTTATGTTTCTATTGTCTGATTTATGTCTTTGCTATGTATCCTATTTTTCTGCTTCCTTATATGTCTGGTACTTTTATTTGATGTCAAACATCATGAATTTTATGTTGTTAACAAAAATGAAATAAAATAAAAAATAAAGCAATTGCTTTCCACTATAATGACACTGAACCTGTATTTAAAATATGCAACTCATGAGAACACGAGAATATGATCCGAATCAGCAGAAGGTGCCCACTAATTTTGCAAACTTAACTTTAGGATGCATCCATAGAAGTAGAATAAATGGAGAATGATTTGTCATTGCTACTCTGCACTTGTCAGATCACATAAATTCTAGCACCTTACTGTAAGAAGAGCACACATGTATTGGAACCCAACCTAGACGACAACAGGATGAAAGGCATTCCTTGCTCAGAGCCACCCTGCTTCCATTCCCAAAACAATTTAATGGGCACCATTCATGTGTGTATGTGAAAAAGTGTGGGTCAAAAAGTGTGGGAGGGAGTACACTGATTTTCTATTTATTTAATAGTACAACTTCTTACCTTTTCCAGCATTTTCAGGAGGCAAATATCTTTTTGCAACGTTCCCTGATAGGCTACTTTGGCAATACTCTGCATGCAAGAGGTGCTATATATAGCTACTTAACACAAAAGGGCTGAAGGCTAAGAAAAAGCTGCGTGACTTGAGATTAAGGGTCCAAGACATCAATTTCACAGCTTTCAAAGACTTGAAGTACTATCACAGTGCAGAGTTTTCCTATATGGTAACCAAGGATAGAAAGAGTACTGGGAGTAAGATTTGATTCCATGTGAAGAAATACTTTCTAATATTCAATGAGGTCCTCAGATCAAATGCATGTAGAGAAATACCTTAGCCAGTGGTCTCAAGAGCAGGAGATGAACACATGAAGGGGAAAGCATGGGCTTTGTTGTCATAAAGAACTATGTTCTCATCATTTTGGTTTACCTGCTGCGTGACTCTGGGGAAGTTATTTATGCTCTCCAAGCTCCAAGTTTCCTGTTTCTAAATGAGAAAAATTGTCCTCATCTCTCAAGACTCCTCTGAGGGTTAAACAAGATAGTGACTGAAGAGTATTTAGCACAGCCCTAGGAGGACAAGGGTGTATTTAATGGTAGACATTATTATCATTGGGGATGCAGGCACTGGAATGGTAGTGATGACAAGTGAACTAGAAAGCCACCTAAAATGGGAAGCAGTGTGAGGTGCACTTTTGATCATGTTATCTGGCAGCCTAAAGTTTAAGACACACCAAGCTTTAATCTCAACAAAGCAGGCAATCAGATAAAGTGAAAACAGATAAACCCTGAAGCAACTAAATAATCAGAAACAGAATTGTATATAGATAATAAGGAGCCTGCTTCCAGCGGAAGTAATATCAGACAGTGAAAGATAAAAATTAGAGAACATTTTAGATGTCTTAAAACTTATTAATTCCCTTCCTTAAATCCCTCTTTACTGTATGTTTTATCTTTAAATTTTAAGATCATTTGTTGATGGATTCTAGTAAGAATTCTCCTTCCCAGGGAAATATAATACCCATCACCTACCATTTAATACTGGAATTATGAGCCAGGAAGACATTTTCATGTGTGGCTAATTTTTTTTACCAACTCAGTGTTGCAATAATCTAAAAACTGATTTCTTGATTGTTAAACTATCCTGTGATACACATGCATACGCCAAATCATGCCATTGCCCACGTGGTCAGAAGAATTCAGATGCCTTTCCGCCTACCTCCTGCCTGCTGAAAACATGATCTCACTGGAATGCAGAGACCGATCTGGTAGAATGTTCATATTCAATGAAATTATGAAACATGAATTTGATGCACCTTTTAGGAGAAAAAAATATTGTGTCCTGAAGCAACATTTCTCAACTGTTTCAGTTTGGAGTATGTGGTGTGAAACTCTAAGAGTCATGAAAAGTTTAGTCTAAAAACACAACTTGTTGGGCATTGTTCCATATTCATGTAAAAAAAAAATGTTTGGTACCTGATTTAGACACTATGGGTAACACAGACTGGAAACATCCGAATCCCATGCCTCCAAACCTCAGTCTGTGATGTATTTTATGCCAAGCATTTTCCTTGACCAGTTTAAGCTGTTAGTCTTGATTTTCTCTACCCCCTTCCTACACCAGTCTTCAGAAATTCTCATAGACTATTAAACATCTCAAGTTCATAACTATTTAATGGCCACTGACTAGTACATGCTTTTTAGATATGCTAAGTTCAGGACACCAGACCAGCCAGACTAGTCAACCTCTATTATTCTGAAGTTCCTTGATTAGTTTCCAAAAAGCCTTATCCTGAGCATGTCAAAAGAACTAGGTGGGCCTGGTCCTACTCAGGCCCCTGAAACAGATTTGGATTTGTGTGGATTTAAGCCTCAGCACTTATTTAAAAAAAAGATACATGAAACTTTCTTGCAAAAATTCTTGAGTAGATACCCAGACATAAAATCATCCACCCATGCTGTCTCTGTGACACTACCCTACCCCTATTATGAAAAGTGGTCCGTGTTGATTACCGAAGCATATTCCTATCCAAAAATTTTTATAGTAGAAGAATGTTCCCTCCCACATACTAGCTACTTTTTTCAACCTTTGTAGATGTGTACCCTGGATGATAAACCTGCAGCCACTTAATGACTACCTGAAACCTGCTCTTGATTTTGTGTTCTTCAACTCTGAGAAACCCAATTGTCCTAGTCAAATCACAGAGGTATCCTCCTTGGTTGTGTCATCATATCAATCTTCATTTTATTTCATAATGTAGATCACTCACTCCTATGTTTTAAAAGAGTTACTTATTTATTTTAGAGAGAGATGCAAGAGTGGGAGGGGCAGAGAGAGAGGGAGAGAGAATCTCAAGCAGACTCCACGCTCAGCACAGAGCTGGACATGAGGCTCGATCCCACGACCCTGAGATCATGACCTGAGCCAAAACCAAGAGTCTTATGCAACTGTACCACCCAGGCACTCCCAAATCACTTACTCTTATTGACTTGATCCCTAACTCCACTTTGTCGCAATCCAATAGGCTTCAATGTCAGAGTGTTCATTCATCTCTCACCCAGACCAGTAAAACAGCCTCTAGACCTCTCACCCGGTCTTTATTTCTGCTCTTTCTAGTCCTTTCCTCACCTTGTAGCCAGAACAACCTCTCTGAAATGCAAATTAATTATATAGCTTCCCCGCTTAAAACCTTCAATAACTTCCCTTGATTTTATAATAAAACTAAACAAGTTTTTGCATGCCTTTTCCAGCCTCATCAAACACCATTTATTCCTCTTATACACGATATCCAAGTCATACTGAATTTTTATCCTTGCCTTCAATGTACTATTTACCATCTTAGAGCACCCTACCATACCTACTACATCTTCCCTATCTCTATACCTTAAGTCCAAGTCTGGGCTAAGTATGTCTCATGTAATCCCAAAGCACCCTATATTTTTTTCTACTTTAGCACTCAATTCATTGCTTTTGCATTTATCTGTTCACAGTTCTTCCTATAAAAGAGTGTCTTTCCACTCCCCATTGAATCTCCCAGCACAGTGCCAGGCACATGAGTAAATATTGTGGAATGAATGATTGAATAATGAATGACTCTTGCCCATCAGACCACTATAGCCACACATTGTTTACATCAGATGCCCAGAAAATGTTAAAAGACTTCATTCAGGTGTTCCACAAATATTTATTGAGTCTTCTCTGTGGAACAGATATGATGCTAGGTTCTACAAATACTCAGCAGGAATACAATAGATTTATTTTTCTACGCTGTTGTATGTGGCCAAATATCATTTGCCATCAAAAAAGCAGTGTTGTAATACTAGGAAGTATAGTCACTATAGCCTTCATATGATTCAGAGCTTTTCTGTCTACCACCTAATGGTGAGGTTCTGAATCATACTGTGTTAACATTTCCATTTGCACTTTAGAGCCTGTATTCAAAATGGTCACAAAGAAAATGTTCTCAACCTTCAGGTGGCTCCATACATGAAGAGTTAAATATTCATATATAAGTAACACTAAGTAAGTAATATTAAGCAACATGCACCTTGAAAGAAAATTCCTACAAAATGTGCCCAGTCTCCGTTGGAAGCCAAGACACTTAAAAGGCTCTACATCTATGAGAAAAGGAATGTGGAGTTCCAAAAGTGCTGGAGAAATGCCTTCCTGTCAGCAGTCTTTCTCAGCTCACCGCTGGCTGGCAATGGGTCTCAGGAGGGTTTCTAGTAGTCATAAAAGCATTCATTGAAAAGATTTAGGTTAAACACAGCAAATTTCTCATGTTTATAACAAGAAAATTGAGTTATCCTTCCCAAATGAGAGGAAATGTGCCATTTGGGATAATATATGGTTTCATTTTTAAAAAAGAAAAAAACAAAGACAAGGAGAGACATCACAAGTGTTTGGTCAACTATTGAATAAAGAAAAAAAAAAGGAGTTTAACATCATCTACATTCTCTTTCACATGAGGCCCAAATGAACAAAATCAGCATTTTCATTATTCCTGAGTCATAAATTATTATAGGCAAATAGTTTATTGGCTCTTTCCAAGGATGGATTAATCTATTCTCCATTCATTCATTGGAGTCATGCTTTCTGTTACTTTACTACCTTCCATGACTTGGTAACCAGTATTCTTCTCTTTTCCAGAAAAGTCTAGGAAGCCTTATCCTTTTAGCTCTGCAAATAATATTTGCAGACACCAAACAAATGAAATGGGCCATATTATCAACCTAGTGAAATTATATTACACCTTTTCAGCTTTAAATTGTTCAGTTCATACCCACCATTATCTTTTCACTGTCCCTAACCTGTCTTTCCATCATTGTATATTGACTATGAAGACTGCTATCTCATGCACCATGCTTCAGTTAGCTGTTCATACCTGTTGCTGTGTAGGTGCAGGTGTCTGACTCCTTCTTACTTTGCCTAAAAGGAGTGGTACTACTAACTCAGTGATTGCCCCTTCCCCAGCCAACTTCACTGGCAATCTAAACTCCATCAATTGCTAGGGCCATCTTTCTAAAATGTGGCTCTGATGCCACTCTAAAACTTCTATAGTCTCCCTAATCACCTTTTATGAAGTGATCCTCAGTATTTTCTCAAACTCCTCAAAAATATGGCTAACACATTATGCTCTTCTTCTCCTGGTGATTTTGTGCATGCATTGCTTTATCTGCTATAACGTTCAACCCTGCCCCTTCCTGAACATCTATCTCAAATGTCCCTCCTCCAAAGAGCCTTGATGATTTTGCCAACAAGAGATTATCACTTCTTTCTTTGATTTCTCCATGGTATTTATCTGTACCTCATTGATTACATCAATCTTATGCAGCAGTGTAGTCTACTGAATTATATGTTTAGTGTTTTCTTTCTTGTTTGTTTTGTTTTTTATGGTTTTTTTTATGTTTATACTTTAAAGACAAAGATTTCTGTTATCAATGGATCTCATCCTCTTATGGAGGGAACTCAACATTTTTACAATCAATTTATTCAATTGACATGAATTCAAGGAATATCTTACAAATTTTACTCCATGTGTGAGTCTTGTAATTTCATTCTTCAGGGGATAATTCTTATTCTAAGAAACTAGCGTGGTTTGTGGTTTAGAGTCATGGTTTAAGCTGCCCTTAGAAGAATGAAAAACAGCTGGTGTCCAAGGAGCTCTGGAAATTTGTCAATAAACTAATTGTGGAACAGAAGCCAAGAGTAAAGAAGTTTGACTTGCATATCTTAAGCCCTATCTATTTTATTATTATTTTTTAAAAGATAATGTGTTTAGAAAATTATGTATTTTTTCAAATATGTATTTTTTACTAAAATCATGGACAAAATATCCAAAGAAAATATTATACAACTATAACATAAATGTCAACACTCTGCATTCAAATTGCCTCTACTTTATTTAGTCTACTTTATTTATTTAGTCAAGGGTACACTGCCATAACCAAGTACTTAAAAGGAGTTAAAATCATTTAATTTTGAGGGACTCTTTTAGAATTTAGGAAAACCTTTTTGTTTTAAACTTTAGGTGCATGTGGTAAAATATCATTATACATGATAATAAAATTTCCATTAAAATATATATCAAAATTGATGCTACTTATAAACATATAACAGTTCATAGGGACTTCAACTAAATTATCAAATAAAGGTTGATCACTGCCTATACTCAAGAACTGGCTCAAAAAAATAGAGATACAAAGGTGAATAAACAGGGGCGCCTGGGTGGCTCAGTTGGTTAAGCGACTGCCTTCGGCTCAGGTCATGATCCTGGAGTCCCGGGATCGAGTCCCGCATCGGGCTCCCTGCTCGGCAGGGAGTCTGCTTCTCCCTCTGACCCTCCTCCCTCTCATGCTCTCTCTCTCAAATAAATAAATAATAATAAAAAATCTTTAAAAAAAAAGGTGAATAAACATAGATTCAGCACCTAGAAAGCTCGAAAGAACTATATAAATAAGTATAGATCAAGTTTGACAGTTATGAGAGCAGAATAACAGACATGAAGTGTTCTTTATAGCAGTTAAAAGAAGGAGAAATTGATGGGATACCTGCGTGCCTCAGTCAGTTAAGGGACAGACTCCTGATTTTGGCTCAGGTAATGATCTCAGGGTTGTGAGATTGAGCCTCGAGTAGGGCTCCCTACTGGGGGCGTGGAACCTGCTTAGGATTCTCTCTCTCCCTTTGCCCCCCCCCCCAAAAAGAAGGAGAAATTGAACATGGTTGTGAGGGTAAAAAAATATCAACAAAGGACATAGCATTCTGATATGAAACTTGAAGGTCAGGGTTGTAAATCATGGAATAAGCTAAGGAAGAAACAGATGGAAAGAGACAGCCTGGGAAGAAGGTTTAGAGAGAAAAACTGTGGGTGAAAGAGACCCAAATCAGGCCAGCATGGTTAACAAAAACCCTGAGCTGAAGACCATCTTTGATGAGGCTCCCGTGGCTGCTCTCACACACAGATGAGGATTTGAACATGCGGCTAGTGGTCCTAGTGAGGTAAGGGTCCTAAGTGTTTGAGGTATATAGTAAGGGTTAGGAATGGAGCTGACTTTAAGACTGCTCACAATCCAAATCAATGCTGAACAAGTTAAAATAAAGGTAAATGGTGAATTGAGAGCTATATTTTTCACCTGGCTTAGAGATTAGTCATTTACAGTTTGTGTTCCAACCTCCAAGTGGCCTATTATGTTGTACTTCCTTCAGTGTTTCATGAGGGATCCATGTGAATTATTTCAATGACTCCATTTACTCAAACAGTCCTTCTACCTTACAATTTCATAAAATTGAGCACATTTTTCTGACTAATCAGTTTTGTCCTTCTTCAGGGCCTTTTCCGTTGCTCTTCCCTCCACCTGGGAAGCTCTTCCCTCATCTATCAGTGTGGTGGACTCCCTCACCTCTCTCCAGGACACTCTTAGTGAGGCCTTCCCTGGCCACCCTATTAAATTTCAAAATCTCACCACAACCTGCTTTATTTTTCTCCACAACCTTATCATCTTCTAATGTACTATGTACTTTATTTATTTATCTTGTTTATTGTCTGGTTTCCCACCCAGGGGGTCAAGGACTGTCTATTTTATTCATGAATGTAACCTCAGTGTTTAGAGTAGTGCCTGACATATAGTAAATGCTCAATAAATATTAAATGAATAAATACATGTGCAAATGAATTACATGCAGTATTTACATGACAATTTGAGATAGTCATATTTAATTTTATAGAACTTACTGTTCCAATTACTGCTTCTTATTAACTTTACTGAGTAAAGGAGGATTTATAAATCATCTACTGACATAACTGGCACTATATTTGGTTCTTATAAAATAAATCATATCATAGTTCCTATATTTAAGAAATAATAATAGAATAGAATATGAATACTAAGGATTTCAGCTGGCATTTTAAAGGAGGAAACAAAGATAGGCTGACACCTCCAGGGGTTTCCCCCAACAGAGCATTTAATAAACCTTGCCAATGGAAAGATGCTTCCCAACACAAGCAATGACTGAAATTTCATAGACCTAAATTCTAACTCCATTAATACCATTCACTGTCCATACCACCTTGGCCTAGTCATCAACTTTTCTAGGTCTAAGTGATTTCATTTGTAAAATGAAGATCACAGTCTTAACCTCATAGGGAGAATGTGAGCTATCAAATGAGATCATCTATGGAAACAATTAGCCAAGTCATTGGCACATGGAAAAAATTAAATAAATGCATGTGGAATGAATGAATTCTTGATCAGTGGAGGAAATATAACCTGAAAAATGTGGCTTTTTCAACCATTTATACTGTGTTGTACCCCACCTTTACTCATGATGATCCCTCTGCCTTCAATATCATTAAAATAGTGAATTGCACATATATTGGTTGGTTATTATCTATATTATTATTCCCATTTTAAAGATAAGGAAATTGAGTCTCACACACATTAAGTAACTTGCACAAAGTCACAAAGTAAGCAGCAGTGTTAGGGTTTGATCTCAGAGGAGCTCGCCTCTAAAACACTTCAGCTATCTTGACCCTACTTTTGTCTGCATAGCGATGTGATTGGCACCAGGAAGTATTTCCTAAATCCACAGTCTATATATTATACTTTTCTGATCTCACATAGAATCTTATGAATATTTCTCTCCTAATTTATGGTAACTAAATAAACTTATTTATTCTTTTTTCTATGTCAATATATCACCTTCTAGAAAGTGCTAATGTTTGTTGAAGGTCTATTGTGCTAGGCTCTGGTCTAGGTGCTCAACCCCTCAACTCATACTTTCCTGATTACAACCCTATGTGGCAGATACTACGTTTACCCTCATATACGTGGTGATAAAAATGAAATAAAACATTTATGCAGGTTATATTTCAGGACTGAGAATTGAACCCAAGCATTTAGATTCCAAAGCCCATATTCTTAATCATGAAAGTATAGTGCTATTCCTACACCAGGACTGATTATATCTCCTTTTCCCCTTTCTTTATAGAAAACTCCTTAGGAAAGTGCATTTTCATAGAGTCTAAGTTGTACTTCTATGAAATATGACTCTCTTGTATTTGGCAAGTCTTTATTTTTCCTTTAACTCTGACATCTGCAATTAGTCAAACTTAAAAAGCTTATTTAAATAAAAGAGATGAATTTAGAATCTGATAGAAACACCAGATTTTAGGTCAGCATTTATAAAAAGTTGTTAGTGGTACCACCTCCCCACCCCAACTTAGAAAAACCAGGCTGGTGATCTTCATTGCCTTAAACAGACTCCAAGCTGTGCTCTTAGAAGGTACTGGACCCCTTGCATAAATACACAACAAAAAATAAAGTAACTTTAAAAAACACAGCTACCCTTTCAATACCAACTCAAGGGTTTTGTTTTATTTTTTACTTCCTAAGTAGAGTGATTTAAACAGAGTGCCTATTTTTAAAAGAGCAAAGAATGTGTTCATGGCAAGTTGGAACAGTGTGCAAGTGCATGGCTTCACTCTTATCTGAACGACAAAGCATTAAATCACAAAGAGGAAAAAGTCAACATGTTCTCTGAGAACACAAATAGATTAGCATCAGGAAGAGCTTTGTCCAAGAAAGGGAAGAGACACCTACCCAGAGAATAAATCATGTACACAAAACCTATAATTTTAAAAAATTATTTTCAAGAAATGTTTTAGCTGATAAATATGACCATTAGATAAACAAAACACAGAAAAAGTTCCATGTGAATATTTTTTTAAAAGTGTACCTTTCAAATGTGGTCAGTCAACATACCCCATTCTTTATCTCTGTTTCTTATATAAGACCTGATCCATCAGTGGTTATGGAACACACAAAAGAAAATGAGACCCCCCCCCCTTAATTCTATGATGGAACAAAATTTAAGCCTACTAGGCATATAAGAACCTTTCCTAAGTTAAAATGTATAGCAGAGCTCCATATCCTTTAACATATAAACACTCTTTAGGTTCTTCGACGAACAATTTAAATCCAGCGTCCTCACTCAGAACTCAAAGAAAACAAATTCCTCTTACCATATATTCCATGTTTGCTGCTGGTGGGAACACCTTGCCCCGAACTTGGTTATGATAATCAAGAATGGCGATCATGTCATTCTGCGAAATGTAGCGCTTCCGCCTGGCTTTGGGGATATCCGCAGAATCTAGTTGTGCTTTTAGTGCTGCTTCAATATCAGTGAAATTATTGGTTGGCGGGGATGAGTCAGTGGAATTGAGTAAGACGACAGCACTTGCTTCACAGAGAAGGGAGAACAGGAGTGCACTGCTGACTGCAGAGACTGCTATCATTTTGAGGGATGGAGAAGGAGAGGCCACCGAGTTTACTTTGCTTTAAAGCAGAAAGGTAGAGTTAGGGTCTATGAGAAAAGAAAAAAAAAAAAGGGCCAGTGGGTATGAATTTACAAAGTCATCATTTGGGAGCATTGCTTGGTTTGATTTTCTCTGAAAAATTCAAACAAATGTTGAACTCACGCCTAGGAAACAATCTATAGTAGTTGTTATACATTTCACTTGGTGTTATGAGGCAGATTCCTAAAAGAAACTTCCTATAGCTAGAGAAAAATAAACAACATGACTACTAACCCTAAAATGAATGTGAACCATTTGCCCCAAATCCCTGCACCACATAATGAATTACTGCATATTTTCAGAGGGAAATCTTTAGGAATTGAAATTAATCTTGAGAGTGAGAAAGGAAAATGCATCACAAGTAACAACAGAGAATGTGCTGCTATTGTGTCCCAGACATACATGGACACCAAGGGATAGAATACAAACAAAAAAAAAGTTATAATAAGTCTATCTCATTTCTAAAAAAATAAAATAAAATAAAAATGTGAGCTAGTATAAAATCAATGCATGCAAAATAAACTTGTTGAGCTAAAGAGCTTACCTCTGCAGAATGCCAAAATGAATACACTGTTCTTCCAAAAATTTAAAGTTCTTTGCTAGGTTGTAGCATGAACTCTTATAAGAGTGTGTCTTATTACAAGCTCTCAGAGAGCAAAGCTCTGCAAGGTTTGAATGCTGCTGGCTGCAGGAGCAGCTAACAGCTTTTATATGTCACAGTCTGCAACTTCCAGAAAGGGCAGTCTTTCTTAGGGTCTTTCCCAGCCAAAATCAAAGGGGAGGGGTTTTGGATAGAAAAAACAGTGATTGGGTGGCAACCTTTTTATGTGGGTGGTGAGGAAATTGAGTCACACCCACAGCTTACAAAGTACAAACCATAAAAGACAAACCCCTTTTCTCTGGGCTTCCACCTTTTCTGTAAGTGGTTAATTTTCCTCATTTAATGCTTTCTAGTTCCTGGTTCCCATACAAAAAAGAGGAGAAAAAAAAAAAAAGAAGAAGAAGACTGAGTTCTTGAAAACACAGACGGCTGAGTAACAAGCAGTACATTTTTTTTTTTTTTTTAGGACAGTAAATGACATGGAAGCTGAAAAGAACAAGCTGATATTAAATCAAAAGATCAGCTCACATCATTAATCTGGGTGGCCACAAATATGATTCAAGAGGGATGCCAGGCAAATCAGTAGTAGCCAAACTATAGCATATATAGTTGCTATATATGCTATAGATGTTCAAGTGGTTGTACTCTCTGTTTCCATGTGGCTTTATTCTTCTAGTTTATGTATTTATTTTCCCCCTTTGTCTTGTTTCACCCTCTCTCCATTTTTTTTTCTTTGTCCAGAGTGAGGCAGCAATTTACCTGCCTTTTACCTGCCTTGTATACAATACAAAGAGAGAAGCTCATGACAAATGACAGGAGCCAAGAAACATCTGTTTCAGGTTTAAAAGCATATAGTTGAAATCTCAGCAGAGAGTGGCTCAGCCTCTCAGGAAGCATATTGGAGGGCATAGCACAGAAGCCATGAAGAATTTAACGGCAGCAGCTAGCTGCCAACAGTTAGAAGTGCCTTCTCAGAAAGATGGCACTGAAGCAAAATCTGTGTCCAGCAAGAACAAGAGCCAAGAATGTGAATGTTAGGGCAATCTACAATGAAAGGACCCTCAAAAATGTCATGTGTCATGATATCACTAGTAAAATGTGGACCATTCACAGTCAGTGGCAACAGGAATCCTGGAGAATACACACTATTCAGTTTAGGAACTTACTTAACATGCACTGACTTGTCCAGTTTACCAATGTGATTATCTCCTGCATATTTCAGCAGAAAGAGTACTATGTGCATTTACAGTCATCAGAAATGACGGTCATGTGGTTAGAAACACACCGGACTGGGAGCCAAGTTTCCTGGGCTATATTCCCAGTTGGGTCTTCAGCACTCTGTGTGGCCTGATGCATACTGTTTAACTCTTCATGGTGCAGCCGAAACTGGGAGGCAAAAGGTACATATCCTATGGTGAGATCAACATCATCCAATTCCTTAAGAGAGCAGTAAGGCATTTGAAACCAGAAGTTTCTCTGAATTTCAAAGTGCAGTGATGGTTGCAGTCTTAGATGTTAACATGTGTCAAGTGTCACTATATTTTAATGAGCTCCTAACTAAAGTGAAGTCATTTTAGGAGAGCTTACCATACAATACTGAAAGCTGTAAATAAGAATTAATTAACACTGTAGAACTGGAAAGGCAAGAACATAAAAGCACAGGAGGTGAGCAGGAAGGGTATAAAACATTAGAGCAGCTTGAGAGAATGCACGTGGCTGTTCACAGTTACAGATGTTTAACAACTGGAGCTGTCCAGCTAGGGTCTCACCCTTCAGAAGGTACTCATGGCACCTTGAATGAATCTCAAGGGACACAGTGATAAGGATTCCTGAATTGAATAGGAAGTTAGGCAACATACTCCCTGTGGTCATCCAGTTCAAAGATCCCAGGACCTTTGAGAGTTTAGTGCTAGCACTGATTAGCCTATATCTTTCAATATATCTCATATAGCTGTCCAGCATAAATGAGACTAAAGGACTTTTATTACCTAAACAGCAGAGATGAGCCTTTCTTTCTCCAGGGTGGCTGAGAGCTCTTGCTTAGAGACTCATAAAAATCAACCATTGCTTTCAAGTTTACCTCTTTGTCATGTACACTAAGAGATATTGTCCATCTCTTGAGCCATGGGGACTCCCATGGGAATAAAAATTCATTACTTGAGAAATGTGTCTGAATCATAAATGAGTTTCCTCTAAGAGGAAATAGAGGAATAGAGGAGGAGAAAGAGAAAGAAGGAATTTCTGAGTTGGACCTAAATGGGAGATTACCTCTTTGAGTCCAATTACATGAGGACAGAGCTGATAGTTGCTTAATCCTGAGACCCTGAGGCATGTCAATGATTTCAGATGTCTTTCAACACACATGGATTATATTGTGGAATTTCAGACTATTAAGGAAACCCACAAGGCTATGGAATCATAAAAGAAAAGACCTGTGGGAGAATTAAAAATTCTGCCTCCAAGCAGATGTTATTGCCAGGAGTATTTGAAATGCTTTGGAAGTAATTTTAATTTTAAAACACTTGCAAAATTAAGGGGCATACATCCAAGTTGCCAATAAGAGAACTATTAATGAACAACTAACAATGAGGTGGTTCTTTATAAGATATCTTCTTGAAAAACCACTAACATGTTTAGAAACCTTAGGGGAATGCTTGCCAACAGTGACAGAAATGGAATGTAGCTACATTACTGAGACAAAAAAACAAAAACACACATATAACATATACAGTTGGTAGCAACTATTGTCTACCTTGAAAGCTGTGAGAAAATGGTTGTGATTTTTAAAATGAATTAAGATATAAGTATCCCAGAATAGCACACCTGCTTAACCAAAGGTACTGTGTGTGTGTGTGTACAAATGTATGTGTAGCTTTGATCTAAAACCTATCTAATCAAAATTTGTTCTATGGACCAGTAACATTGACATTGCCAGGCAGCCTGTTAGAAATGCAGAATTTCAGGCCCTATCTCTGAATTAGAATGCGTTTTATTAAGATTCTCTGATGATTCATATGCTTTTTTAAGGTTTGAGAAATGCTATCTAAATCACTTTTTTTCAGAGACACAGAGACATAACCATATGACCATTAAATAAACTATTGTAAAAATCCATTGATCTAGTAACATGGGGAGAAGAAAAGACAACATAGGTGTATATGTATTTTTGATATAGAGGATACAAGTCAACTTGTGCTTCATAAGGAAGAAAGGTCATGGGGAAAATACCCATGTATAATAACTCCCAAAAAAATTACTTAGTAGTTGTCAGAGCCTTTTTAAGACTGTGATTTAATTCATATTAAATAGATTATTGAAACAATGGAATGCAGTATACATGAAAGTGCTTTGTAAATTGTGATGTGTTATATAAACAAAAACTATAATTGTATTCTCTCACCTCCAGGACAGAAGCTCCAATCATCCTTTGCTCCTCACTCTGTTTCATATATCCACTAGCTCTGTAAAATATGCGGATTTATTTTATTTTTATTTGAGCATTGTTGACACACAATGTCACATTAGATTCAGGTGTACAACTTAGTGATTTGACAAATTTATACATTTTGCTACGCTCACTACAAGTGTAGCTACTATCTGTTCCATTACAGTATCACTCTTACAATATCACTTACTATATTCCTTATGCTGTAACTTTTATTCCCATGATTTATCCATTCCATAACTGGAAGCCTATATCTCCCATTCCCCTTCCCCCATTTTACCCAACCCCCCACCCCATCTCCCCTGGCAACCATCAGTTGTGTATTTTATCTCTGAAATGTCTCACCAAACTAGCCCTGTTTTAATAGCATTATTGTGTCTTCTTTTTTTATTTCTCTATTTTTCAGTTTTATTTATTTATTTATTTATTCATTCAGTTAGTTTTTATTTTAATTCCAGTTAGTTAATATACAATATTATAGTAGTTTCAGGGGTACAATATAGTGATTCAACAATTCCATACATCACCTGGTGCTCATTATGACAAGTGCACTCCTTAATCCCCATCACCTATTTCATGCATCTCCCCCACCTCCCCTCTGGTAACCATCAGTTTGTTCTCTACAGACTCTAAGAGTCTGCTTCTTGGTTTCTCTCTCTTTCTCTAAAGCATTATTATGACTTCTTAAAGTTAATCCCATTATCTTTTTCTAGAATTACTCTAGTGTCTCTCCTTTCATTCATTAGTCACATTGCTTTTCATTACCTTCTTGAAAAGCAAACAGAATCATTTCACTCACCTATATGTAATACTCTTGGCTGTCCATTGCCCATAGGATCAAGTTCAAGTGCCTGGACCTTAAAGGGGTCTTGAGATTATAAATCAATTATATGTTATTATTAAAAAAAGCTCAGTAAACTATAAGATAACATTGCATAAATTGTGTATTAACTTCTCTTTAATAAAATATTTTCTTGCTTAATTACAAGTCTCAATAGCATTCTAGAGTCATCAACATTTGCAGATGTCTAATGAGCTTTGCAAAATTTTCACCATATTAACCATTAATAATTACTAATCAATTTATGACATTTCAGATAAAGGGCTGATATCCAAGATCTATAAAGAACTTACCAAACTCAACACCCAAAATTCAAATAATCCAGTCAAGAATGGGCAGAAGACATGAACAGACATTTCTCCAAAGAAGACATACAAATGGCTAACAGACATATGAAAAAATGTTCAACATCACTAGCCGTCAGGGAAATACAAATCAAAACCACAATGAGATACCACCTTACACCAGTTAGAATGGCCAAAATTAACAAGACAGGAAACAACAAGTGTTGGCGAGGTTGTGGAGAAAGGGGAACCCTCTTACACTGTTGGTGGGAATGCAAGCTGGTACAGTCACTCTGGAAAACAGTATAGAGGTTCCTCAAGATGTTAAAAATAGAGCTACCCTATGATCCAGTGATTGCACTACTAGATATTTACCCCAAAGATACATATGTAGTAAAAACAAGGGGCACATGCACCCTAATGTTCATAGCAACAATGTCCACAGTAGCCAAACTGTGGAAGGAGCTGAGATGCCCTTCAACAGATGAATGGATAAAGAAGATGTGGTTCATATATCCAATGGAATATTACTCAGCCATCAGAAAGGATGAATATCCACTATTTGCATTGACATAAATGGAACTGGAGGGTATTATGCTAAGTGAAATAAGTCAAGCAGAGAAAGACAATTATCATATGGTTTCACTCATATGTGGAACATAAGGAGAAGAGCAAAGGACCACAAGGGAAGGGAGGGAAAACTGAATGGGAAGAAATCAGAGAGGGAAACAAAGCATGAGAGACTCTGGACTCCAGGAACCAAAGTGAGGGTTACAAAAGGGAGGGCATGGGGGGATGGGGTAACCGGGTAATGGGTATTAAGGGGGGCATGTGTTGTGATGAGCACTGGGTGTTATACGCAACTAATGAATTATTGAACACTACAACAAAAACTTATGATGTACTATATGCTGGCTAACTGAACATAATAAAATATATATATAAAATATATATTTATATAACATAATAAAATATATATATATACACATAGAGGGTAACTGATGAAGTGTGAGGCCTTGTAAGAATAATACAGTTTTAATGTCTAATATGTATTTCCATTTATAATGTTATAGAGGATCACAAATTTATTGGATTCAGAAAATGTGCAGAATAAACATACAAAATATTCTCAAATTTTGAGCTCTTTGTCAAATTAATATTATATATAGATATATAAAATACTTAGTTTATGTTATATACTTATATAAATTTTATATATTATGTAATAAATATATATAATTATGATACATAATACCAAAATACTGTATTTTCAAAATATTTGAGAAATTCTATAAAATATATATAATACTATCTATATATAGTATACTTTATTTTACTATATTACTCTGTATTGTGAAACCAGATTCAAGTTTCTGCATTTTAATTCACCATTATCTCTCTCTTTTCTTACAAAAAGTGATTAGGAACTAAATGTAACATAATGATATTTGAATGATTATTCCAACTTCTGTGTGTTTATTTTTCTTCAAGTAAAAAAAAAAAGCCTTTTAGGTTTTCTGTATTTTAAAAGCATTAAAATTAACAATTTTAAGTGTAACCAAACTTGAGCTTTCTCATTGGAAAGAGTTGTGAAAATCATAGTTCCAAAGCAGCCTTTTAAGTCCCTGACAAAACTTGATTTTAAAATAAACAAATAATACAAAATAATAAAGAACAACTGTTAAATGAATATTTAATGTAAGAATAGAACAAAATTGTTTTATATTCATACAAGATCTTCAAAACTTAACCTTCATCTAAAAAAGGGGAAGCTATTGAAGAAGAATAAAAACAAAGCAATAAATGAAGATATAGATATGTAATCCAAGAAATAGTTCTACATGAGAATTTTAAAAAAAGGGGAATTCCAATGATGATGGTGAAGGGAATTATCACAATAAAAGCTTTGTGTAGCCTGGAGAGCAGCCAGTCTAGATTGGAAAAGAAGCACAAAGAGTCCCAATATAGAGTGTTTCCAAGGAAAAATAACTGAAATTGATGGATATTATAATACTTTTTAAACATGCTGAGAGTATTTTTATAAAACAATGTAGGAGGAAAGAAGTATAATTACAGAATTCTATGTGATTCTGCTATGAATATTTATTAATGCATAATAATATGAACAATGAATAGTTCTATAACCCCAAAATATGAAATTATTCTATGGTATGATGAAGAAAAGAGAAGTGTGAATTTGTATGTTTATTGGGAAGGGGGTGGGGCTTGAAAGAGAGCTTGATACTCACCTTTGTTATAGGAAATGTTTAACTTACCAATTACTGCATAACAAATTGTCCCAAGTTATAGGTTAAAACAACAATAAATATTTATTATTTCACACAGTTTCTGTGGGTTAGGAATTAGGGAATAACTTAGCTGATATTCTGGCTCAGGGTCTCTGATAAGATTACAGTCACAATGTTGGCTGGGAGGGGGCAGAGCAAGATGGCAGAGGAGTAGGAGACCTGGATTTCGTCTGGTCTCAGGAATTCAGCTGGATAGGGATCAAACCATAGGGAACACCTACAAACTCAATAGGAGATCGAAGAAAAGAAGAGCAACAACTCTCTCATCAGAAAAGCGACCACTTTCTGGAAGGTAGGACGTGTGGAGAAGTGAATCTGAGGCGATATTTGGGAGGATAGACAGCGGGGGAGGGGCCTCCGTTGGCCGCTTCTGGCAAGTGACAGAGCAGCGGAGCACAAAATCAGAACTTTTAGAAGTCGGCTCCGCTGAGGGACGTCACTCCAGTGGCTGAGTGGGGCGTGGAACCCTCGCGGGACAGTGTGGTCTCAGGACCCTCAGGGTCACAGGAAGACCAGGGGTGCCTGAGTGTGGCAGAGCTCCCAGGTATGGGAGTGGGAAAGCCGGCTATAGAGAAGGAGCTGAGGCGCGGGATCTCAGCTCGGGGTTGCCATATACCCTGATGCGCGGCACAGTCAGGCCACTGCTCCTCCAGCAGGGACCCAACAAGTGGCAGATCCGGGGAGACTCCTCTTCCTCCCCCGGGAAGAGCAGCGCAGGAGCACACTGCAGGGATCTGCTGGGTTTGGAGACTCCACACAGGGTCGGGTGCCAGAGATAGAAATGCTCAGTCACAGGCTGGGTGAGCACGGAGTGCGGCCGGAGACCAGGGAGATGGGAGTGACTGACTGCTTTTCTCTGGGGGCGCACTGAGGAGCGGGGCCCTGAGTTCTCGGCTCCTCTGAGGCGGAGATTGGGAGGCCACCATTTTCACTGGCGGCCTCCAAATCTGTACAGAAAGCTTGCAGGGAACAAAAGCTCCCGAGAGCAAACCTGAGCAGATTACTTAGCCCAGACCTGGCAAGGGTGGGGCAATTCCGCCTCTGGCAAAGACATTTGGGAACCACGGCAACAGGCCCCTCCCCCAGAAAATCAGCAAGAACCACCACCCAAGACCAAGTTTACTATCAATGAGAACGGCAGAATGCCAGCACTAGGGGAACACTGCACATAGAATCCATGGCTTTTTTACCATGATTCTTTAGTATTCCAAGTTAATTTTTTTAACTTTTTTTTTTTTGAATTTTTCTTTTTCCCTTTTTCAACCAACATCTTATCAATCCCTTTTTTAAAAAACATTTTTATTTTTCATTTTTAGAGTCATATTCTATCCCTTCATAGTAGTTACCTGTATTTTTGGCATATATATATAAGTTGTTCTCTCTTTAAAATTTGAAGATACAGTTTTTTCTAACAGAACAAAATATACCCTAAATATTTAGTGTATGGCTTTGTTCTAGTCTCCTGGCTGATCACATTCTCTCCCCTTTTTTTTAAAAAAAAAATCCTCTTCTTTCTTTTTTCAAACAACTTCTTATCTTATCAATTCCTTTTATTAAATTTTTTATAATTTTCATCTTTACAGTCATATTCCATCCCTTCATCGTATTAACCCTTATTTTTGTACATATATAAGTTTTTCTTTCTTTAAAATTTTGGGAGGCACTTTCTTCTAACAGACCAAAATACACCCAAAATCTAGTGTGTGTCACTGATCTATGTACCAGCCTGATCATATTTGATCATATTCTGTTTTTTTTGTTTGTTCTGTTTTTGTTTGTTTTTATCTTTTTCTTTTTTTTTTTTCTTTTTCCTTTTTCTTTCTTTCCCTTTCTTTCCCCCTGGTTTCAGGTCTTTTCTGATTTGTTTAGAATATATTTTCTGGGGACATTGTTACCCTGTTAGCATTTTGTTCTCTCATTCATCTCTTCTCCTCTGGGCAAAATAACAAGATGGAAAAAATCACCTCAACAAAAAGAACAAGAGGCAGTACTGACTGCTAGGGACCTAATCAATACGGACATTAGTAAGATGTCAGAACTAGAGTTCAGAATGATGATTTTAAAGATACTAGCTGGGCTTGAAAAAAGCATGGAAGTTATTAGAGAAACCCTTTCTGGAGAAATAAAAGTGCTAAAATCTAACCAAGTTGAAATCAAAACGGCTATTAATGAGGTGCAATAAAAAATAGGGGTGCTAACTGCTAGGATAAATGAGGCAGAAGAGAGAATTAGTGATATAGAAGACCAAATGATGGAAAATAAAGAAGCTGAGAAAAAGAGAGATAAACAATTACTGGATCACGAGGGCAGAATTCGAGAGATAAGCGATACCATAAGATGAAACCACATTAGAATAATTGGGATCCCAGAAGAAGAAGAAAGAGAGAGAGGAGCAGAAGGTATATTGGAGCAAATTATAGCAGAGAACTTCCCTAATTTGGGGAAGGAAACAGGCATCAAAATCCAGGAGGCACAGAGAACCCCTCTCAAAATCAATAAAAATAGGTCAACACCCTGACATCTAATAGTAAAACTTATGAGTCTCAGAGACAAAGAGAAAATGCTGAAAGCAGCTCGGGAGAAGAGATATGTAACCTACAAGGGTAGAAACATTAGATTGGCAACAGACCTATCGACAGAGACCTGGCAGGCCAGAAAGGACTGGCAGGATATATTCAGAGCACTAAACGAGAAAAATATGCAGCCAAGAACACTATATCCAGCTAGGCTGTCATTGAAAATAGAAAGAGAGATAAAAAGCTTCCAGGACAAACAAAAACTAAAGGAATTTGCAAACACGAAACCAGCCCCACAAGAAATATTGAAAGGGGTCCTCTAAGCAAAGAGAGAGCCTAAAAGCAACATAGACCAGAAAGGAACACAGACAATATACAGTAACAGTCACCTTACAGGCAATACAATGGCACTAAATTCATATCTTTCAATAGTTACCCTGAATGTAAATGGGCTAAATGCCCCAATCAAAAGACACAGGCTATCAGATTGGATTAAAGTGATTTTAGACCCAAAGTGATTTAAAGTGAGGGGGTGGAAAACAATTTACCATGCTAATGGACACCAAAAGAAAGCTGGGGTAGCAATCCTTATATCAGACAAATAAGATTTTAAACCAAAGACTGTAATAAGAGATGAGGAAGGACATTATATCCTACTTAAAGGGTCTATCCAACAAGAAGGTTTAACAATTGTAAATATCTATGCCCCTAACATGGGAGCAGCCAATTATATAAGCCAATTAATAATAAAAGCAAAGAAACACATTGACAACAATACAATAATAGTGGGGGACTTTAACACCGCCTCACTGAAATGGACAGATCATCTAAGCAAAAGAACTACAAGGAAATAAAGACTTTAAATGACACTGGATCAAATGGACTTCACAGACATATTCAGAACATTCCATCCCAAAGCAACAGAATACACATTCTTCTCTAGGGCCCATGGAACATTCTCCAGAATCGATCACATCCTAGATCACAAATCAGGTCTCAACCGGTACCAAAAGATTGGGATCATTCCCTGCATATATTCAGACCACAGTGCTTTGAAACTCGAACTCAATCACAAGAGGAAAGTCAGAAAGAACTCAAATACATGGAGGCTAAAGAGCATCCTACTAAAGAATGAATGGGTCAACCAGGAAATTAAAGAAGAATTAAAAAAATTCATGGAAACCAGTGAAAATGAAAACACAACTGTTCAAAATCTTTGGGATGCAGCAAAGGGAGTCCTAAGAGGAAAGTATATAGCAATACAAGCCTTTCTCAAGAAACAAGAAAGGTCTCAAATACACAACCTAACCCTACGCCTAAAGGAGCTGGAGAAAGTACAGCAAATAAAGCCTAAACCCAGCAGGAGAAGAGAAATAATAAAGATCAGAGCAGAAATCAATGAAATAGAAACCAAAAGAACAATAGAACAGATCAACGAAAGTACGAGCTGGTTCTTTGAAAGAATTAACAAGATTGATAAACCACTGGCCAGACTTCTCAAAAAGAAAAGAGAAATGACCCAAATCAACAAAATCATGAATGAAAGAGGAGAGATCACAACCAACACCAAAGAAATACAATTATAAGAACATATTATGAGCAAATTAGATAACCTGGAAGAATGGATGCATTCCTAAAGATGTATCAACTACCAAAAATGAACCAGGAAGAAATAGAAAACCTGAACAGACCTATAACCACTAAGGAAATTGAAGCAGTCATCAAAAATCTCCCAACAAACAAGAACCAGGGCCAGATGGCTTCCCAGGGGAATTCTACCAAACATTTCAAGAAGAATTAATACCTATTCTTCTGAAACTGTTCCAAAAAATAGAAATGGAAGGAAAACTTCCAAACTCACGTTATGAGGCCACCATTACCTTGATCCCCAAACCAGATAAAGACCCCATCAAAAAGGAGAACTACAGACCAATATCCTTGATGAACATGGATGCAAAAATTCTCACCAAAATACTAGCTAATAGGATCCAACAGTACATTAAAAGGATTATTCACCATGACCAAGTAGGATTTATCCCTGGGCTGCAAGGTTGGTTCAACAAACGCAAATCAATCAACATGATACAGTACATTAACGAAAGAACAAGAATCATATGATCCTCTCAATAGATGCAGAAAAAGCATTTGACAAAGTACAGCATCCTTTCTTGATCAAAACTCTTCAGAGTATAGGCATAGAGGGTACATACCTCAATATCATAACAGCCATCTATGAAAAACCCACAGCGAATATCATGGGGAAAAAGGAAATGGGGAAAAACTGAGAGCTTTCCCCCTAAGGTCAGGAACATGGCAGGGATGTCCACTATCACCACTGCTATTCAACATAGTATTAGAAGTCCTAGCCACAGCAATCAGACAACAAAAAGAAATAAAAGGCATCCAAATCAGCAAAGAAGAAGTCAAACTCTCACTCTTTGCAGATGATATGATACTTTATGTGGAAAACCCCAAAGACTCCACCCAAAAACTGCTAGAACTCATACAGGAATTCAGTAAAGTGGCAGGATATAAAATCACTGCACAGAAATCAGTGGCATTCCTATACACCAACAACAAGACAGAAGAAAGAGAAGTTAAGGAGTCAATCCCATTTACAATTGCACCCAAAACCATAAGACACCTAGGAATAAATCTAACCAAAGAGGCAAAGGATCTGTACTCAGAAAACTATAAAATACTCATGAAAGAAATTGAGGAAGACACAAAGAAATGGAAAAACGTTCCATGCTCATGGATTGGAAGAACAAATATTGTGAAGATGTCAAAGCTACCTAGAGCCATCTACACATTCTATGCAATCCCCATCAAAATACCATCCACTTTTTTCAAAGAAATGGAACAAATAATCCTAAAATTTGAATGGAACCAGAAAGACCCCAAATAGCCAGAGGAATGTTGAAAAAGAAAAGCAAAGCTGGTACAAATCACAATTCTGTACTTCCAGCTCTATTACAAAGCTGTAATCATAAAGACAGTATGGTACTGGCACAAAAACAGACACATAGATCAATGGAACAGAATAGAGAGCCCAGAAATGGACCCTCAATTCTATGGTCAACTAATCTTCGACAAAGCAGGAAAGAATGTCCAATGGAAAAAAGACAGTCTCTTCAACAAATGGTGTTGGGAAAATTGGACAGCCACACGCAGAAGAATGAAACTGGACCATTTCCTTACACCACACACAAGAATA
>NW_023270415.1:24859960-25092675 GCF_011800145.1 Mirounga leonina | reverse complement strand
GCAAGACTGTTGAATCACAGATCTGTTCCTCTGAAACAAATAATACATTATATGTTAAGAAAAAAATAAAAGAAGATAGCAGGAGGGGAAGAATTAAGGGGGGGAATCGGAGGGGGGGACGAACCATGAGAGATGATGGACTCTGAAAAACAAACTGAGGATTCTAGAGGGGAGGGGGGTGGGAGGATGGGCTAGCCTGGTGATGGGTATTAAAGAGGACATGTTCTGCATGGAGCACTGGGTCTTATGCACAAACAATGAATCATGGAACACATATTGTTATGTATGGTGATTAACATAACAATAAAAATTTTAAAAAAATAAAATTGATGGAGGTGAAGACAGAGCCTTCTACATAAGGGAAATAGGTAGAAATTAGGCACAGGGACAAAAATACAAGAGCAATTTTATGAGACAAAGTGATTAGATTGTAGTCAAGGAATAGGGTTTCATAAGTGAATCATTAATAAGGTTTAAAAATCTCAAAAATTCGGAGGGGGGAAAGATAGCAGAGTAGGGGACCCTATTTCAACTGGTTCCCGGAATTGAGCTGGATATCTACCAGACCACTCTGAGCACCCACAAAACCAGCCTGAGATGTAAGAAGATCTGGATCTCTACAAACAATATTGCAGGCGGTTGGTTTTGAGGTACGAAGTGGAGAGCCATGATTCTGTGGGCAGATATCGGAGGATAAATGGCAGCAGGAGGGTGCCTGGACAGGGGGATCCTACACCGCTGGTGACAGCCTCACGCACTGCAGCCGGGGCACAGACTCGCAGACTGGTAGCATTGGGAAAGAACTTTAGGGCAGCCCCCGGGGTGGAAAACCAGACCGGCGGGGTCGCGCACACGCGAACCGCAGCCCCCTGGACAGAAACCGGAGCGACGGTCGCGCGCATGCGAACTGCAGCCTCCGAGATGGAAACCTGGTGCGCCGGCTCCCGCGGGTGAACTGCAACCTCCAGGGTGGAAACCCTGAGCGTCGGAGTCGCGTGCACGTGAACTGAAGTCCCTGGGACAGGACCCCAAGCGGTGGAGTCGCGTGCGTGCACGAACTGGGAGCAGCTGGTGGTTTTAGAAGCACAAAGGGCAGAGATGTGCCCTGACCTGGAGGCAGGACTGGGGGCGCTGCGGAGGGGCGCACAACCCAGGACGCTGCAGTTTATAGCAGCACGGCAGAAACGGAGACAATGTGGCCTGGAGAGCTCACTGAAGAACAGACTGCGATCTCTCTGCTCTGAGGCAGAGGGTTGGAAACGGTCTCTTCTGCTCTGACTCGCGGAAGAGACGTGGAAAGCCTCCAGGGAAAGGCGCCAGAGAACAAAAGCCCCAAAGACTGATTCCCACTGAGCCCATCCCCCACCAAAGGGGCGCAGGGCAACTCCACCCAAACAGGGTTGCTGAATAACGGTGCGGCAGGCCCCTCCCGCAGAAGACAGGCTGGGAAAACAAGAGGCCAGCAACCCTAAGGTCCTAAGAAAACAGGTGCATCTTGCTTGGGTTCTGGTCAATTATCTGGACTCTATACATTCCCTCAAACACCCATCAACAGAATGACTAGCAGGAGGAGCCCACAAAATAGAAAAGACTCAGAGATTATGACTTATGCTGCAGATTTACAAATGGATGCAGATATAACCAAGATGTCAGAGATGGAATTCAGGCTAGCAATTGTGAAGACAATGGCTAGAATGGAGAAATCAATTAATGGCAACATAGAGTCTCTAAGGGCAGAAATAAAAGGGGAATTGGCAGAACTTAAAAATGCTATCAATGAGATCCAATCCAATCTAGATAATCTAACAGCTAGGGTAACTGAGACAGAAGAGAGAATGAGCAATCTGGAAGACAGTATAATAGATAAAAAGGGAAAAGAGGAGGCCAGGGAAAAACAACTCAGAATCCATGAAAATAGAATCAGAGAAATAAGTGACACCATGAGGCGTTCCAATGTCAGAATCATTGGAATCCTGGAGGGAGTGGAGAGAGAGAGAGGGCTAGAAGATGTATTTGAGCAAATCGTAGCTGAGAACTTCCCTAATCTGGGGAATGAAACAAACATTTGAGTCCTAGAGGCAGAGAGGACCCCTCCTAAGATCAAGGAAAACAGGCCAACACCCCGGCATGTAAGAGTAAAACTTGCAAATCTTAGAACCAAGGAAACCATCTTAAGGGCAGTTAGGGGGAAGAGATTCCTTACCTACAGAGGGAGGAACATCAGAATAACGTCAGACCTATCCACAGAGACCTGGCAAACCAGAAAGGCCTGGCAAGATATATTCAGGGTACTAAATGAGAAGAACATGCAGCCAAGAATATTTTATCTGGCAAGGCTGTCATTTAGAATGGATGGAGTGATGCAGAGCTTCCACAACCGGCAGAAGTTGAAAGAATATGTGACCACTAAGCCGGCCCTGCAAGAAATATTAAGGGGGGTTCTGTAAAAGGAGAAAGAGCCCAAGAGTGATCTACAACAGAAATTTACAGGGACAATCTATAAAAACAATGTCTTCACAGGCAACATGATGACAATTAATTCATATCTTTCAATAATCACTCTCAACGTGAATGGCCTAAATGCTCCCATAAAACGGCACAGGGTTGCAGATTGGATAAAAAGACAGGACCCATCCATATGCTGTCTACAAGAGACTCATTTTGAACTTAAAGATACATCCAGACTGAAAGTGAAGGGATGGAGGTCCATCTTCCATGCCAGCGGACCTCAAAAGAAAGCTGGCGTAGCAATTCTTATATCAGACAAATTAGATTTTAAACTAAAGACTGTAATAAGAGACACAGAAGGACACTATATCATTCTTAAAGGGTCTATCCAACAAGAAGATCTAACAATTGTAAATATCTATGCCCCCAACATGGGAGCAGCCATCTACATAAGCCAACTGTTAACCAAAATAAAGAGTCATATTGATAACAATACGTTAATTGTAGGACACCTCAATACTCCACTCTCAGCAATGGACAGATCATCTAAGCAGAAAATCAACAAGGAAACAAGAGCTTTGAATGATACATTGGACCAGATGGACCTCATAGATATTTACAGAACATTCCACCCTAAAACAACCGAATACTCATTCTTCTCAAGCGCACATGGAACTTTCTCCAGAATAGACCATATACTGGGTCACAAATCAGGTCTCAACCAATACCAAAAGATTGAGATTATTCCCTGCATATTCTCAGACCACAATGCTCTAAAACTGGAACTCATCACAAGAAAAAATTTGGCAGAAATTCAAACACTTGGAAGCTAAAGACCACTCTGCTCAAGAATGTTTGGGTCAACCAAGAAATCAAAGAAGAACTTAAACAACTCATGGAAATCAATGAGAATGAAAACGCATCGGTCCAAAACCTATGGGATACTGCAAAGGCAGTCCTAAGGAGGAAATACGTAGCCATCGAAGCCTCACTCAAAAAAATAGAAAAATCCCGAATTCACCAACTAACTCTACACCTTAAAGAACTAGAGAAAAAGCAACAAACGACGCCTAAGCCACGCATTAGAAGAGAAATAATTAAAATTAGAGCAGAAATCAATGAATTAGAAACCAGAAACACAGTAGATCAGATCAATGAAACTAGAAGTTGGTTCTTTGAAAGAATTAATAGGATTGATAAACCACTGGCCAGACTTATCCAAAAGAAGAGAGAAAGGACCCAAATTAATAAAATTATGAATGAAAGTGGAGAGATCACGACCAACACCAAGGAAATAGAAACAATTATTAGAAATTATTATTAACAACTATATGCCAATAAACTGAGCAATCTGGATGAAATGGAGGCCTTCCTGGAAACCTATAAGCTGCCAAGACTGAAACAGAAAGAAATTGACAACCTGAATAGGCCAATAACCAGTAACAAGATTGAAGCAGTGATCCAAAACCTCCCAAAAAACAAGAGTCCAGGGCCTGATGGATTCCCTGGGGAATTCTACCAAACATTCAAAGAAGAAATAATACCTATTCTACTGAAGCTCTTTCAAAAAATAGAAACAGAAGGAAAATTTCCAAACTCATTCTATGAGGCCAGCATTACCTTAATCCCCAAACCAGGCAAAGACCCCATCAAAAAGGAGAATTTCAGACTGATATCCCTGATGAATATGGATTCCAAAATCCTCAACAAAATCCTAGCTAATAGGATCCAACAATACATTAAAAGGATCATCCAGCACGACCAAGTGGGATTTATCCCTGGGATGCAAGGGTGGTTCAACATTTGCAAATCAATCAATGTGATAGAACACATTAATAAGAGGAGGGAGAAGAACCATATGGTCCTCTCAATTGATGCAGAAAAAGCATTTGACAAAATACAACATCCTTTCCTGATTAAAACTCTTCAGAGTATAGGCATAGAGGGAACATTCCTCAAGCTCATAAAATCCATCTATGAAAAACCCACAGTGAATATCATCCTCAATGGGGAAAAGCTGAGAGCCTTTCCCTTAAGATCAGGAACACGTCAAGGGTGCCCACTCTCACCACTGTTGTTCAACATAGTACTAGAAGTCCTAGCAACAGCAATCAGACAACAAAAAGAAATAAAAGGTATTCAAATTGGCAAAGAAGTCAAACTCTCTCTTTTCGCAGACGACATGATACTTTATGTGGAAAACCCAAAAGACTCCACCCCCAAATTATTAGAACTCATCCAGCAATTCAGTAATGTGGCAGGATACAAAATCAATGCACAGAAATGAGTTGCTTTCTTATACACTAACAATGCAACTGTTGAAAGAGAAATTACAGAAACGATTCCATTTACAATAGCACCAAAAACCATAAGATACCTTAGAATAAACCTAACCAAAGAGGTAAAGGTTCTATACTCTAGGAACTACAAAACACTCATGAAAGAAATTGAAGAAGACACAAAAAGATGGAAAAATATTCCATGCTCATGGATCGGAAGAATAAACATTGTTAAAATGTCTATGCTACCCAAAGCAATCTATACCTTCAATGCCATCCCGATCAAAATTCCAATGACATTTTTCAAAGTGCTGGAACAAACAATCTTAAAATTTGTATGGAATCAGAAAAGACCCCGAATCGCCAAGGAGATGTTGAAAAAGAAAAACAAAGCTGGGGGCATCACGTTGCCCTATTTCAAGCTATATTACAAAGCAGTGATCACCAAGACAGCATGGTACTGGCACAAAAACAGACATATAGACCAATGGAACAGAATAGAGAACCCAGATATGGACCCTCAACTCTATGGTCAAATAATCTTCGACAAAGCAGGAAAAAACATGCAATGGAAAAAAGACAGTCTCTTCAATAAATGGTGCTGGGAAAATTGGACAGCCACATGCAGAAGAATGAAACTCGACCATTCTCTAACACCATTCACAAAGATAAACTCAAAGTGGATGAAAGACCTCAATGTGAGACAGGAATCCATCCAAATCCTAGAGGATAACATAGGCAATAACCTCTTTGACATCGGCCACAGCAACTTCTTTCAAGATACATCTCCAAAAGCTAGTGAAACAAAAGCAAAAATGAATTTTGGGGCCTTCATCAAGATAAAAAGCTTCTGCACAGCAAAGGAAACGGTCAACAAAACAAAGAGGCAACCCACAGAATGGGAGAAGATATTTGCAAATGACACTACAGACAAAGCACTGATTTCCAAGATCTATAAAGAACTTCTCAAACTCAACACCCAAAAAACAAATAATCAAGTCAAAAAGTGGGCAGAAGAGATGAACAGACACTTCTCTGAAGAAGACATACAAATGGCTAACAGACACATGAAAAAATGTTCATCATCATTAGCCATCAGGGAAATCCAAATCAAAACCACACTGAGATACCACCTCACACCAGTTAGAATGGCAAAAATGGACAGGGAAAGAAACAACAAATGTTGGAGAGGTTGTGGAGAAAGGAGAACCCTCTTACCCTGTTGGTGGGAATGCAAGTTGGTACAGCCACTTTGGAAAACAGTGTGGAGGTTCCTCAAAAATTTAAAAATAGAGCTACCCTATGACCCAGCAATTGCACTACTGGGTATTTACCCCAAAGACACAGATGTAGTGAAAAGAAGGGCCATATGCACCCCAGTGTTCATAGCAGCAATGTCCGCAATAGCCAAACTATGGAAAGAGCCGAGATGCCCTTCAACAAATGAATGGATAAAGAAGATGTGGTCCATATATACGATGGAATATTACTCAGCCATCAGAAAGGATGAATACCCAACTTTTACATCAACATGGATGGGACTGGAGGAGATTATGCTAAGCGAAATAGGTGAAGCAGAGAAAGTCAATTATCATATGGTTTCACTTATTTGTGGAACATAAGGAATAACATGGAGGACATTAAGAGAAGGAAGGGAAAAATGGGCGGGGGGAACGGGAGGGAGAGATGAACCATGAGAGACTACGGACCTGAGAAACAAACAGGGTTTTAGAGGGGAGGGGGGAGGGGGGATTGGTTAGCCCGGTGATGGGTATTAAGGAGGGCAGGTACTGCATGGAGCACTGGGTGTTATACGAAAACAATGGATCATGGATCACTACATCAAAAACTAATGATGTATTGTATGGTGACTAACATAACATAATAAAATTTAAAAAAAAATCTCAAAAATTCTAAGTCTAGGAGCTTGGGGAAAAAAACTAACAATTTGGGAAGAAAATTCCACTTGAGGAATAAAATGGGAAGCTTAGTTTGCATGTGTTGAGTTTGAAATGATATCTACTTGGAAATATCAAGCTGTGGGGAATTGGGTAATGGTCAGGATTTATCATACTGGGATAGATGAGTGCTGGACACAGAATATATGCAGGTCAGGTTCTGTCCAGAAACCAATCAACACTAGAGAATTAGTTAATATGTGAATAAGTAACTCATCTTAGTCCAGCAAGGGAGCAGGTATAAAGTTTGAGAAGGTTATATAAATGAGAAAAAGAGGTGGAAAAAATCTAGAGGAGAGAAGGAAAACCAGGATAAAAAATCTCTCATTTGAAACCTAAGCTATATGTTGCTAGGTATAGATTAGGTTAGATAAGAGTGTGTACATCTGGAAGTAAATAAAGACTAAATTCCATAAAATTTAGTAGACTGTGGTTACAGAAATAGCACTAGACTTCCAAAAGTATTCTGAGAAGACTAGAAATAAATATAATCTTCAAAATCGAGATGCAAGTGAGATCCTTGAAATTGTACTAGTTACTTAAAGTAGTGTTGGTAGACAGAGAAATATGTCAGAGAACAGTCCTTAGAAAACGATACATGTTAGAAGTAAAAAGAATAAAAATCAAAGGAAAGAGATGAAGGAATGATCAAGACAAGGAAGAGAAGAAGGAATTATGCTGGCTTTCTTTCAACTATGATTGTACACATCATGTTTTACCCTAATTTATCTGCATTTAAAGATTATATAAAAATAAATACAAGACATAAAATGTAGTATTATAGAAAATAAAGGCCTTGATTCATTTGAAAATGTTATTGTGTAGAGCTGCTATTCCATGCACATGTAAGTTACTGATTGTAACATGTGTTTTGAAAAAATTTGAAGAATCTGCTTACCACTTGATATTTACCACTATCTACTATGGTGGAACCCCATATCCTTTCTCTGATGTGAATGCCCACATTAGAATCTCTAATGAAATGGGCAACAAATGCAAGACAAATGTGTACAAAATGTCAACAGTAACATTAATTTGTGATACCTAAAAGCAACTTTTTTAATCTTTTATCCCTATCGGCACACTGATACCATAAGTTGATTTTGCCATATACCCCTTGAAAGTCATAGATAGCCTACACCAAGGACCTCCCAAACCCCACTCAACCCACTCCCAGCTTCTCATTCACCTTACCTTCCTAATTCTCTTAGAGTGGAGGTTCTCAAATGTCAGCATTATCACAATCATCTGGAGAGCAGGTTAAAAAACAGATTGCTGGGCCTGGATGAGGGTAAGCTCGAATTTGCTTTTCTAATATATTCTCAGGTCATGGTAATACTGCTGGTCTGGGAACTATGAACACTATGACAGCCATACTACCTAGTACAATAATAAACATGGACAGAATGGACAGATTTACCCCTATTTCTATCTCTCAAGAAGTTGTTTTTTTATGTGTATGCCTATCCTTTAATTTAGTATCCCCCACACACCCCATACTTAGAATAAGAACTACCTCCTCTCTCAAAAGTTAAATCTTCAAACCATGACCTTAATTTCCTCCATTTCTAGAAGGGATAATCATAGAAGTGAGACATTTCTGCAATTATTCCTTCCCCTTCCAGAATTTCAGTATTTTGTCTCTACTTGTTTACCATTCCCTGACTCAAAATTTATTCATGTCCTGCTTATTCTAGAACAGTTTTTGAATATTGTTTTCTAATGCTCTAGTCCACTCATCTTCCATCCACATTTACCTTGTAACTTTGATATGCCTTCAGTCTCTGGCCCTGGGTCCTTTATCACTTCACAGTACCTTGTCAAGAAGGTTGTCCAGAGGTCTTTGCCTTCAGACTGCACCTCTCACTTAAATCGCAGCTTCATACTCTACACTGCTTTCTATTAGATAACTCCAAACTCAACAATACCAGAATGATTATTATATACTTCACAGAATATTTTCTGTCAGCCTGTCTCTATTCATGTCACCATTGGTTGCCTATTCCTAGTATATAATGTAACCCAAACCTACCATTTCCACCTTGAAATAGCTGCATATCCATTTTTCTCTCTCCATTTGAACTTTGATCACCCTATCCTAGGCAATCAGGAGATGACATGCTCAAATACATACTTAATTAATTACTTGACTTCAGGTTTTTTCCTAATTCCTGTATGACTAACCCATTATTTACCAGAATTTAATAAACACCCTTGTGTTATTATTCCTCTGTTTGAAGTTTCAAAAGACTCTTACTCCACAAACATAAATCCTTCTTTCTCTGTCATACTATCTCTTCCTATTTCCCATTAATACTAGGCTAGTAAGGTCAGATGCCTCTATATGAGATGATGCCTATCACAACCTTGGTGGCTTTGCTTAGGATGTGTCTTCAGTAGCCATAAACCTACTTCCTCTTTACCTCTCATATCTTCTCTATAGGCTTTCTAGATCACTTCTATAAATTGTCTCAAATCCTTTATCTCAAATCCTTTTGGAGACAAAATGAGGAAGTACAAACCAACATTTATCTCACCTGTAACTGATACCATTTTATTCTGTACTTGATTATATGCTTTATTATTCCTTCTCTGTCATGTGTAGAATTAATCTTCAAACTGTCACACAATCATAAATTCCTTTTGGACAATGACTGTATCATCTATAGCTTCACACTACCTAGAAAAGTTAGAAAAGTAGTCGATACATAATATGAACTCAATAACTACTTTTTGGCTGTTATTTACATACCTAAAAGTTAAAAAGAATACATCTTACCTTAATGAAAAGTACAGATCATACTATGAGTGGAAGAACACTATATAAAGAAGTTTGAATTGTAATTCATATGAGCCTTTAAACACTTAAAGGTTACCTTTTAAAAAATGACTGCCCTTTAACATCTGAAGTAGAAGTGAAATTGTCTTACACAAACCACGACATGCAATCTTTATCTCTGACTAACAGTAACTAAAGCAAAGAGAACAATTTCCTAACCTTGCGGTGGGAAAATCATCCTGTAATACCCACTTTTCTTGCAATTTTCAGTTGTTTATTAAACAATGTTTTGATGTGTATATACTCCCACTACAGTGTAACGTCAGCCATGTAGTCCTTTAACTCCTCCAAGTTTGTGTTCTTGGCAGAAAGCCACATCTTCCAGCCAACTTCTCAAGGATCTGAAAAGTAACAAGTGGTACCCAAAAGTTGAAAAACCCTGTAACACAAAAAGTTATGTTTTTCTTTTCCAGAAAATAGTGGGAATTAATCCATAAGACATGCAGTGAGTCGTCTTCCTTCTTCTCTCTTCCTAGCCCTAAAATACCCCAAGTTTGTACAAGCACAAGCCTCACATTTACCATAACTTTTTCATGTACTATGGGGAGAAAAGTGAGAAATTATATAGCAGGGCAGCTGAGAGCAAATACTCTGGAAACACACAGCTGCCCTCCACGACATATCCCACACTACTACTTCCCAGCTCTTGAACTGTCAGCAAATTGCCCAATCTTTCTTAAACCCAAACTTTTTTCTCTTTAAAGAAGGGACAATAACCTACCTCACATGGTTGTTGCAAGAATTAAAAGAAGTAACATATGGAAAACATTTAACACACAAATTCATACACACACACACACACATTCCACAGTACATTTAGGGCATTTCTGCCTATGTCCAAAAACCCTAGGAAGAAGGAGGAAATTGTGGGACTGTGGAGGTGGACAAGAGAGAAAAGAAAGGAGAATGTCCAGATGGTTGATAAAAGGAAAAAAAGAAACACTTTCTTACAATAGTCTAATTTTCTTTAAGTGGTACACAGTTGAGAAGATAATCATAGAGTGATAGAATTTAAATTTTAATGTATGTGAATTTAAAGTGTGAATTTAATGTAATGAAAAAGAGAAGACAGAGGGTCAAAGGAAACAACTATAACTTAGGGACACAGTTTCTCATATTGCTCATAAGTGCCATTCTCAGCTTCAGTGCGAGGTGTTCAGACTAGCTGCTATTAGAAGCATATGCCAAATCCTGAAGGAGGTTTGGATTGAGAAAACTGGAGGAAGGAACTGAGAAAGAGGATAAACTGGAATGTGTAGAACACATGGACTATAACCAGCAGTAAAGTGATTCAATCAGAATGTCTGGGAAAACCCAGATGGCTGTACCACCAATAAGGTCTTGGTGTCACACTGTCCTAGCACATTGAGTAACATTTAGAACATAACAGATTCAAATGTCCTTTGGTCTTTCTCCTTGTTCCATTTTCCCACCAATACTGATGACCTCTGTGCTCACAGAATATCTGTGCATCATCTGAGCTACATGAGTCCATCGAATGATGCACTTGTTCAGAAAGAGATACATCTGACTATCCAAATATTCGGGCCAACTCCAAAGAGTGCCAAGCAAGATCCACTTCAACAGATCATAATTTATACTGGCAGCTAGACAAACAAAAGCAGAGTGACGCATGAACCAGCTTAAGAAAATTGCCAATCCTCCACCAACTGCTTGTTATATTACTCTTAAGTCTTTCTAAATAGGTCAGTTAGAATAACATCATGTGGGCCATAGTAAGTCAGAAGAAAATAAATGTCACTTTTAGCAAGCTGAATTCTTCCTTTAAATGCCTTCCCTTTGGTTCTTTTAGTTAACCATCATCTGGTGAAGGGTAAAAAACAAAATTGTCATGGTTTTGTAGTGGTCAGCCGTTTCAATGATTCACATTTCAACGTGGCCCTGTGACAACTGTGGGTCTTTTCCAGGTGGTTTTTGGCATTACCTACATAGCTGGTCATACAATGTATTTTGCCTTGGAGACTGGAAGAATAATAACAATGACCCCATCTCTCAGAGAACCACAACTTCACTCTGGCAGGGGTTCTGAGCCAAAGCTCTGAGATCGTGAGTTCTAGGATGGTAAGGAGTTCCAGAGTCTTGGGTAACCCAGCCTCTCCTTCCTCAATATTCAAATGACAAGATAATCCCTGGAAGTGTCCCAAATCAGTTCTTCTGGCTGAAGTTGGGTCTCATGTCAAAAGTGATCTCTAATAAGATTTTAGCCAGATGGGGTTGTGTTCATGGTTAGGCACATCTGGAATTGTAACCAGAGGAACTTTGTCAGCAATGATAACTATAAAGGGCTGTTGACTTCTTTTTGCTTGTATATACTGTTCTATCTATAATGGTTTTGAGGGAGAAAATTACTAGGGTCTAGTTTTGAGGGAAGGAAATAGCAAAACTAAAAAGGAGGAAAGAGGACCTAAAGTGGTATTTTTTTCTTTTGGTATATTAAGATAATGTATGATAGTCATACTCATACTCTTTTTTCAATGTGAGAAAACAGAATCTCTAACCATTCCTAAATACCACTAGTTCAGAAGTTTTACTAACAATTATTAAGTGTCAATTTTTAGGGTGTAAAAAATTTTTATTCTACATTTTACATTTTTGTATTAGAAAGTATTAGAAAAATGGATGCAGTCAGACAAAAAAGGAAGTAAGAGCGAAAATTAGTCCGGATAATAATGATTAGGAAGACAGCAATATCAAAACAATAACCACTTAGCTGATGCTATTGTGTTTGCTTGCACAAAATTAAACAATAAATTATTATACTTTCAGAGAAAGAGAGAGGAAATCTACTTTGCAGTCACCTTAAACAATTATATGTGAGAGCTGGAAATTATCTTGGAAGTTATTCCATCTCGTTTTATTTGGGAAAACAGAGACAAAGGCACATCTCTACTCAATTCCATTTAAATCTGTCTCTATAATATAAAAAAATCTGCATGCAATGCATGCTTAATAATGTTAATAAATGGGGAAAAATCAACACAGATGTTTGTTCCATTTTTATCTATAGATGGATCATGAATAAGAAGGCATCAGGGCACATGCAGGATGATAAAGGGATAGAAGAAAACCTCAAGTCATGCATGCTAAAAAATAGCAGCTTTAGACAAAACAGTGTGACCTGAGAAAATGGAATACCAAGATGCTAAAAGGAAACTAGATGAATTTGAGTGATCAGAATTTGTTTGATGTCATATGATTCTGAAGTTTACTCTATCAATATTTTAGGAAGGATGTTAATTAACATACAATTCAGGTTAAGGAATTAGAGAAGATTTAGCGATAAGTTAAGGGGAAGATAGCATATTTATGACCTAGATGGATGGAAAGAAATGATGATCAGTGAACAAAAAATTGCTGATTGTTGTTCTAGTTTAGAGTATGGAATGGGATGCTACCAGATGAAAAGAAGTGTTGCTATAGTGTCAGTATACAGAAAGTACTAAGCAGATTATTGGGTTAGAATTTGATATGAAAGTCACACATAAATTCTCAGCAGATTCATGCTATTTAATATGAAATCAGGTCCTCAGGACGTTAAAAATAGAGCTACCCTACAACCCAGCAATTGCTCTACTGGGTATTTACCCCAAAGATACAGATGTAGTGAAAAGAAGGGCCATATGCATCCCAATGTTCATAGCAGCAATGTCCACAATAGCCAAACTGTGGAAGGAACCAAGATGCCCTTCAACAGATGAATGGATAAAGAAGATGTGGTTCATATATACAATGGAATATTACTCAGTCATCAAAAAGGATGAATATTTACCATTTGCATCAACATGGATGGAACTGGAGGGTATTATGCTAAATGAAATAAGTCAGTCAGAGAAACACAATTTTAAAATGGTTTCACTCATATGTGGAACATAAGGAATAGTGCAGAGGACAATAGGGGTGGGAGGGAACTGAATGGGAAGAAATCAGAGAGGAAGACAAACCATATGAGACTCTTGACTCTGGGAAACAAACTGAGGGTTGTGATGGGCATTAAAGAGGGCATGCGATATGATGAGCATTGGGTGATATACTCAACTAATGAATCATTGAACATTAATTATATCAAGAACTAATGATGTACTGTACTTTGGCTAATTGAATTTAAATTAAAAAAAAATGCAACTCTGCTAAGTATAGAAGAGAAGGGAATCATTACAGGACAAAGCAAAAGGCCTATAAAAGGAGGCAAAATAGAAGAATAGATCACTCAAAGGATTTCCAAGAAATACTTTGAAAAAATCAATTAATAAAGAAATTGTTGAAACCTAGTGATAAAAGTTTATTTGATTCAAAAACTAAAAAATACTTGGCTTCTCCCTTCATCACTGTCATGTTCTGACCTCCTGGTAACTCATCCTCAGTCACTGAGAAATAACTACTTGTACTACTTTTCCTTCTGTTCAGATTTCTGGTATCATCTGGGAGGAGTCTATCATTTCATAGAGTTGTCCTGGAATTTTTACTTTGTAAAGTATCTTCACTAAATTTAGTATCTGTACTCTTGACCTTAGCAGCTTTCACCTTCATTCCATGTTCTACAACCCTCCATTCCCAGAGTCACATTTTGAGTCTTGTCAATTGCATGTCAAAAATCTCAATCTCCAACATCCCATTTTGTGACAACAGTTTATGTAGTAAAAACCTCAAAATGTGTGAAACAAAATTGTTGCTGGGAAAATAAAGCTAACAACTTTGGATTGAGCTGTGAATAGCATTATGTCCAGCCTGAGAAATATTAAGTCCTACCTAAAATTATTATTATTTTCATTGTTACTATTATTCACTGGTGTGAAGCTGTTTTGTGGCTAATTCTGGAATACATTTTTGGACTAACAAGATCCTACTGATTATCCAAAGGAGGGGACCTAAATGGTCAGAATGTGAACTTAAAGAACTCCAGCCTCAAAGGACCCCAAAAAGGATCAATATAAAGAGAACCACACATAGTTATATCATCAACAGATGAAAACCAAAGAAAGGAGAAAAACCTTAAAAGCAGCCAGAGAGGAAAGAGATCATTACTTAAAGGGGAAAACAACAATATTAACGACCAAAAAATAAGGAATGACATCTTTAAAGTGCTGGGAATCAAAGATTATCAACCCAGAATTTTATATCTAATAAAGAAACTTAAGAAAATCCAACACTAGTGAACCTGCACTATGAGCACTACTAAAGGAAGTTCTTCAAGATAAAGAGAAATGGTACCCAGTGGAATCTCAGATCTACAGGAAGGGATTAAAAAACACTGGATATATTTGATATGGTTCTGGAGTTAAGATCTTGGGACAAACATTTTCAAGCAATTTTCCTTGTAGTTCCTGGGGGTAGAAATATTTCTGTTATGAATATATATGTAACCAGTAAATTTGATATGCAAATGTTCCACAAAGTAAGTATGAAGTTTTAAAGTAGAGATTAAAAAGTGGATAGGCATTTCTTTCTATGCAGATTGGGACAAAGCTGACCAAAATGATTCAGAAGCCCAAGAACACTGTTAAAGAGGATCTGACTATTGCCTTCTTAACTTTAGTATAGGTGATATTCAAAGTTTCCAGGATGCAGGGAACCAAAGGAAACAATTCATACATCATGTAGATGTTAAAGATGGTAAGATATTTTATTTTGTGATTTTGGGGTAATAAGATTAACCTAAGTGCCTGTCAAGAGTCTATAGGAAAAGCCCAGGCCTTGTGCAGGGACAACAGCAAATATTTCTACTTTGAAGTGAGTGCAAAAGATGTCAGCAATGTTACAGTGACCATTAAGGAAGCAATTTGAATAGCTCTTGATACTTAGAATAAATGGGTCATGCCACTTATTTACAGCAGACTGAATCTCTACTCAATCCCAAACCTACTTCATCTTCTTGCTGACTATTGCAGACTACAATCTATCCTAATCAAGTCATACCTACCCACCACATAATTACAAAGGAGGATTATATGTTCTATGTATGTTGGAATGTCTTATGTACTAATGCAGATATGTACTATATACTAATATAATTAAACTGATTTATATTACTGCTTCATTAGTGTGTGGAAAAGGAAAATCTGCTCACTGAATAGTCTATTTACTAAATCACAGAACCTCATATTTATAAATTTTGAAGGGTTCTAATGACAATAGTTCTTTATCAAACTAGAGTTAATAGTAATAGCAATAACTAAAAATATTAATTATTATTGTTTTTTAAAGGCTTCATGTATTTATTTATTTAAAGCATGGGTGGGGGAGGGGCAAAGTGAGGGGGATAGAATTAATCTCAAGCAGACTCTGCATTAAGCACAGAGCCAGATACGGGGCTCCATCTCACAATCCTGAGATCATGATCTGAGCCGAAATCAAGAGTTGGGCACAGGCACCCCAATATTAATTATTATTAAAACAAAACATGAATATCCTAGAACAAACTTTAAAAACCACAACGCATACATTTAACAGAGAAAGGCAGGTTATGTATAAATTTTGTTTAGATGGTAGAGTAGAAAGGTCTTTGTTGGGTGCAAATGCTCATCTTAGATTTTTAGCAAGCCTATCAAGGCAGGTGGTTTTCATGATGCAATAATTGCCCAAGCAACTCAAGTTCACTTGCTAATTATCTCCTTCAAATTAAATGGGAAATCCTCAGCCTAGTCCCAAAAGCCTAATCAGTAGTGGGATTTCATGTCATTTTTTTCTGCATTGCTTATACTTTTGATTCATCTTATAAAATTGTTCATTTAGAAAAGTTTTAGGATATAAAATACATGATAAATATTTCTGATGTTTCCCACAAGTTAGGAATATGTATATCATATGGCACTCCATTTCATCTGGACACCTTGGAGAGAAAGCAGAATGTATAAGGTGTATAGTTGTTTTTCCCACCTTTCTTCTCTCTTTCATTTACTGACTAAATCCCAGATGTGAATATTTAGTCTTGCTCTCCCTCCACTGGGAAATTACCTCATGCCTTCCCTGACTCATGAGCTATATACACAGATACTGTAGGTCATTTCCCACTAAAGTATTATATTTTAGGAGCAGAATACTAAAAAGTTTAAAATAACACAAGTACCACAGTCCAAAAGTCTGAAATTATCTTTGGAAAAGTCTGTGATATTTTATATTGAAAAAGTAGAGTGAGCATTTTTACCAGTTAATCAAGACTTTTATTAAATATTTATGTATAATTATTAAGTATAATACATAGACATTGCATTTGAGAAGGAAAGCTAACAAACATGAAATAATAATGTAGTAATACATAAAAACATGTGACCAAGTGCTAAGTGTATACACACACACTATTGGTTTTGTTTCTCTGAAGAATCCTGACAAATACACATGGCTTTTGAGGTAATATGTTTTAATTTCTCTGTCAGACTAAACAAATTGATAAAACCACGTATTCTTAATCTTGTTGTCTCTGACACTGCCTAGCATGGTAGTAATATCAAATGATTTGGTCCGTTTTGGAAAAAGAGTAAACCAGTGACAACCCCAAATTGAGTGGCTCTAAGGAACGGACATAAATGAAAATAAAGAATATGAAAGAAGCATATGCTGTAAAAGTCAGTGCAGTGTACAAATGTCTGTGTATTTATTATTGAAACATTAGAGGAAATAGGAAATTAGCAAAAGGGAGGAGGGCAGAGAGTAATAACATTGAATAATATTTAGAGGTTGATTAATTGGCTCCCTTATAATTATTCTTCCTTTAGTACAGAGGAGTGGTATTGAAATTTTCTAGACAAAGAAGGAAGAGCAGAGGGAAATGTGTGAAGAGGAAAATGCAAATATTTGAATAGATACCAAGTTAGTAAAATTTTCCCATTTGCTTCTTATGTAGGCCTGGAACTATGGTCTTTTAAAATGGCTATTCCTTCTTTTCAGTCTCAGTAAATAAAACTGCCCAAATGCTATCTGGTGTTAGCAATGTGACAAATCGTGATTCTCACTTTATGATCTCATGTAATTATCTTATCAATAATACTGGTCCACTTTTTCTGTCAACAACATAGATGTAAGAAACAAAAATTACTTAAAATCTTCTAGAATTCTGGAAAAGGTAATGGAAAGGTTTAAAACAATAGAGGTAATTAGTCATCTATCTGAAGCCCATGGATTTAGATAAAGATCAAACCAATGTTGACTATCCTTAATTCTACAAATCAAACATGAATAATGTTAATTTTGGAATAAAAAAAATCTGGGGTATGTTTATTTTCATGAAATTTAATATTCCAGATGACTCAAAGTAAAGAATCATAGTACATAAAAAATGAGATTACCTATTATCAGCCTTACTGGATATTTCCATTGTGTTAATTTAGCATCAAACTAAGATTGATCTACTATATATATTGAACATCGAATACATGCTAGTCTTATACACAAGGAACATTCTGAAAATCACACTTTAAGGTAAGTAGTATTATCCTAAATTTACACTCCAATATACTAAGGTTTCAAAAGGTAAATTAACTTGTCAAAGACTAAATAAGCTAATAAATTTGAAGCTGGGATTCCAGCCAAATTCTTTTGACTCCAAGTCCAGTGCTTTTTCTGATTATGCTCTGCTGGATTGAGCGTAACTTCAAAACTTTTTTAGATGGCTAGGTCTTTTTTTGAGGCCAAAAAGAGAGATTGTTTTGATATGTTTTAGATAAGTATGAGAACCTTGCCTGTAAATATATTCCAAACCATCTTTAGAACTCTGGATACCACTAATCCTAAATCTCTGCTATTGGGAAGCCGCATCTCCCAACTGGGTTTTTTGTTTGTGATTACAAACACAGACAATGGCAGGGCCACAGTATATTGGTTGTCCTGGAAAACCTATTGGTCAAAGGACAATTACTTGTTTGATAAATAATTATTGCCATCTTTAAAAAATATAAATTATGAAGTACTGGGAACATTTGCAATTAATTTAGTCCAAAATTTCTGTGTAAGTTAATTCTACCAGGATTTAGAAATAAAATATTAAGGATAAATATTTACAATTTGCAAGGAATAATTTCACCAACTTTACAATATGGTCTAAATGAAACATAAAGTCTTTCAAAGAATTGATGATCATATTCAACAGAATCTATGAGAGTAATGAGATCAGTGTCTAAAAAGCAAACATAATGACCAGGCCACCAAACTTACCTCAAAAATTCACTAAGAAAAAATATAAAATAATCAAGCTTATCACAGTTGTTTAGATGCATCAAGTTAATCAATTCATGAGTTGTTTTCTATGGGTTCTGAAGATCAAATTGATTTAGGAAAATCAAATTGAATTTTTAAAAAAATATAATACAGAGACTATAGGAATAAGTGACTAAGAAAATAAGTTGTTGAGCAATAAATATTTCCTCACTTTCAAAACCATTTTCACACCTGAATAACCAGATGATACAACTCTTAAAAAAGAACAAAACAAAAACCCTAACAAAATATAGAAGAGAAGATTAATGCTACACTTGCTTAAACTGATGTTCTACTAATATAGACCCATGTATGATATCATCAGGATGGTATGTGAACATTAAAATGTGTCCTGTGTCTGACTCTTCCAACCATTTCCCTGAGTCTCTCTCTCTCTTTTTCCCTTCAGTGGACTTTCTTTTTACACTTCTGACACAGCATTCTGAAAGCACTTGGGGGAAGGGCATACTTCTTACTCCAAAGTCAACTCAGCAACATTAAGAATTCTCTAAGAAATATTTTCCTCAAATACATGTGATTCAGAAAGATTTTAAGATGAACATCACCTTTTCCTGAAGGGAGAATCATATATTTCCTTATTTTGAAGGTAAAGCAGAGATATAATGCAATATATTTAATTCTGACATACATAATAGAAGTGAGATATAGTATAGCTAATCCAATCGGTGACTAGTACAAAAATTATTTACAGTGAGTTAGTAATTTACATTTGTTTTTTGTTTTGGAGATTTTTTTTTTTTGGTAAAAAGTTTATTTTCTCATTTTTATTTCTTATGCAATTAATTACAATGAATATTTGCTTCCTGAATAGGATCAGCCCAAATAACTCAGATTTTCACATAGAAAAATCTACCCAGTAAGTAACCTCATGTATCTGAGTTGAATGTGAAAATTTGATGAAATGATGGTTGTAGAAGCTTTCAAAGAGAAAGCCTTGAAATTAGGAAGAGAATTCAGAGAGAAAAACAAAGAGAAGCTATAGCTATAAAGCATAGAAAACAGAGTATAGAATTCCAGGCAAGTACATGAAACCTCAAGGATCAGAGAAAATAGGGAATCAAGAAAAGCTAGGAATTGTTCAATATTTTCAAAATCTAGCTTGCTCAACTTCTGAGTTACTGAAAATGCACAAAGGATTCATGAAAGGAGATAAATAATGCATTCTTTTAGCTGAGTTACTTATCATAAGTGGATTAGCAATGCACATGGGAAACTTTGACCATAGATTTTAAAGAGTCACAACCAGAGTTTATCAACCCACAGACATCTGATGACAAGATGGGAAAGTTCCCTTGGATCTTAGATTAGTGTCCTTGTAAGCTTTTCAATGTTGCTCAGAACCAGGAAATTACACTAGTTTTCTTTTGGTTGCTAAAATTTGGCTTTTAGTCAGAGTTAAGGGCAATGTTAGGTGTAAATCACAAGAGTAGTTGGTCCAACTAAAATATTATTTTTGAACTGGGTCTTAGACTAGACCTTCATATATATCAGCTGTTCCCAGGCAGAGTAGCAAAAAACATCTGTTCAAAAAACATTGTTTATTTTCTTCTATCTCCTAATATTGTGCTTAAAAATGATTATAACAATACTAGGGGAATGACCCAGGGCTTTCCTCTTTGCATTCACAGCAAGGAATATTTTATTTAAATAATAAAGCAAAGGAATATAGGATCAAAAGCAGTTCTCTAACTGCTTAATTTCTAGAAGTTGAGGACTTTTAGTTTTAGGTGAAGGGAGTCTGTTACATGTATTTCCTTATCTTTGATCTTCCTAAGACTGTCCCCTCTTCACTCCCTTCTCTTCATTGCTATCCCCCGCCATGTTTTTCTTTTCTTTGCTTAGCTGGTTCCCCTCAGTAGGTTCTATTTTTCAGTTCTGTCTATGGACCCAGATGCATTCCAGACTGGAGCATTACATGTATAAGAACTCACATTCCGTATCTAATGGGTCTTGGAATTAAATCTTGTTGCCCATGATGATGAATTCTAGTTTCTAACTCTATCCCTAGGTCTCAGGATCTGAATGACTTCTCTCCACTCCACTTGTGACTCAGGGCACAGTTCTTGTCTTCTGGTCCTGACTAACAAGGTCATTCCCCTTAGGGAATGAAGACACCTTGAGCCCTGTTGGTTCCTGGGTTTGCTAAACTCCTACTCCAGGAGGCTGGATTCTTTGTCAATTTTGGCTCCTTGATCAGTAGTAGATTAAAAATACATGCTAAAATCTTCCACCAGAAGGAATTTGTCAGTTTTTCCTCATATTTCAGCTTTGTAAATATTACATATCACAAAGGAAAATGTACAGTGTTAAGGAATTTCAGAGAAAGGAAAGACTAATCTGGCTTTCAAGGATCAGGGAATTCTTTGTGATGCTAGTGTCTCAGCTGGACCTTGAAGGATTGGCAAGTTTTTGACATGGAGATCAGGGAAAAGAATAATATGGGAAGAGGGGATAGTTTAAGTTAATACAGATATGGATAATATACAGGTAACTGTAAACATACCTGATATACTTAGTGGAAATGTAAGCTCTTTATAGAAAAATAATAGGAAATGCATTTGTAAAGGTAAATGAAAGCTCGATTATGCCATGCAAAGACAATAAAGTTTTCTGAACAGGAAAGAGAAAGGAAAAAGCTACAGAACCAATATTTATTGAGTGCATATTTTGTACTTGGCACTTCTGTGTTCTTTTAAATTTGTGTTCCTTTGATGACCATCCATTCACCAACTATTTATTTTGACTTTCTTTCTCTATGAAAAGCAATACTGAAGGCAGTGGGGATATAGTAAGTTAACAGAGTACCAATAATCTCATTATATAGTCAGAGATGTCAACTCACAAAGAGTAAACAGTGTACCTAAGAATTCATGCCAGGCTTAGAAGCTGTATCCATTTGATTTGAACACTGGTTTATTGCATGTTGTTTTCCACTATAACATGTTCCTTCAAATCATGCTTAGAATTGAACTTCATGAAGAGTTCATCTCACAGAACAGAGTTAATTAACAGAGTTAATTTTCCATTTCCTCTCCTTATTCCAGTCTTATTATTGCTTCCTATACCTCTGGACATCCCATCTGTTTCTCTGAGTGCCAGTGTAAGCATCACTTGCTTTTGAACATTTCCTGATCCCTCTTGATCCCCAATGGAGCAGCTATATCTGAACTGCAATATCACAGATGGGCCACACCACGAACATGGTTCAATATTTCATAACTAGTTTCAAGCTTATTAGCACAAATATTTAATTCTCTTACTTGATGCTAAGTCCCTGGAATCTGAGGCTTTATGAACCAATGAAAATGTTTTGGGTTATGGAAACAAGTTGAATGGGCCCTCCCTTGTCTCAAATGAGCCCTTATCTATTAGAAAAGTCACATGTATATACAGAGACATGATAATAGGATAATTCTGTAGAACAGAAAGAAAGAAGTGGCCCCTCTATACCTGCAATAATACCTCATATAGACAGGCAAATAGTAACTATTTTTTTGGACAAAGATTTTAAAATATTCGCATATTTATTCATGACAATATAATTTCTAATATGTTACATTGCAGGTATTCATTTTTAAAATATGAAATGTGACATATTTCACTTTAAAAACATGAAAAGAGACATTACCTTACACTTTTCCTGTTGGAAAACAAGAATGTTCTTCCTACTGTACTCGGCTGTGCTTACACCTTCCTTCTTCAGAGGTCTAGATTTTAGATTATCATAAAGTTGGCCTTCATTCTATTTGCTTTTTCCTTGCCACTAGAAACAACATTTTCCTGGTATTTCTATTGAAAATACTTTTGGCTCATAGTATTTGGCTCTCTGGCCACACGGTGCATGCATGGGGAGGGGTTGAGGTGGGGAAAGAAAAGGGGCACCTCTAAAGGCTGGCAACAGAATCCTAGAGGAGAATATATTAAAACAAACCACACATGGTATTTTCCCAAGCCCCCAAGTGTCTGGATTTCATCTCAACTGAGAATAGGGAAATAAAGACAAATGTCAAGACTGCTTGCCTTTAGAAAACAGAGCGCTTTGGTGATCTCAGTGTAAAGAATTTCTTTCTAATGCTTTAGAAAACATCATCGTTAAGTAAAGACATTCAAGGACCCTCCTTGAATACATTTAGTGACTATGTCCATTTATTTTCAAATAGGACCTCTGAGTTTCACTGACTGGTTTCCAAGATATTGGTTTCTCTAAAAATTTGGCAGAGAAAGGGAAGAAGTTTACAGCCAGAAAGACCTTTGTCATCAAGCTCCACTTTGTTTGCACTAAACAATGAAGAACAGAGCAAATGAAACATAGATATCTTTTCTTTCACTGTTTTAAAGTTTCTGCCATGGCTGGAGAAATATGCACAGGCTCCTCCACTCCTTTTCTCAGCTTTTAGAAACTTTTCTCCCTCCTGGGGAGTATTTTTCCATTGGCCTTGATTTGTCCTCTAATTTGACAGTTACTCTAAGCCAACAATCTCAAATAGTTTAAATATTATTTGGTGACAAGTTGTTCCAATTTTGAAAGCTCAAAGAAACCAAAAGCCTTCTTAACCTTACCTTTCTTATCTGTAAAATTTGGGTAATGGTGTTCACCTAACTTATTATCAGGATAAAATTTTATATAAATCATCTGGCAGGAAACTTAGTTCAAAGCTGAAGCTCAATATTATTATTGATGTTGCTTTTGTTAAATGTCCCAGATTTACCCAAGAAGATAACTGTAGGGGCACCTGGGTGGCTCAGTCATTAAGTGTATGCCTTCTGCTCAGATCATGATCCCAAGATCTTGGGATTGAGCCCCGCATCGGGCTCCCTGCTCAGTGGGAAGCCTGCTTCTCTCTCTCCCTCTCCCACTCTCCCTGCTTGTGTTTCCTCTTTTGCTGTCTCTCTCTCTGTCAAAATAAATAAATAAAATCTTAAAAAAAAGAAAAGAAAAGAAAAGAAGATAATTGTAGAGGTTATCCTAGTTAAAACAACCCAAAAGGATACAAAAGCTTTCCTGGAAGGTTTCTACATGAGCATTTTTATTTCTTTCCCTTCCCCTGCCATGATTTCTTTTTTTTTAATTTAATTTAATTTTATTATGTTATGTTAGTCACCATACAGTAATCATTAGTTTTTGATGTGGTGTTCCATGATTAATTGTTTTTATATAACACCCAGTGCTCCATGCACTACCTCCCCTGCCATGATTTCAATGTGCTCACCACCAGTATGATTCCAAAGCAAAAGATGGTTGGTCAGCTGTATACCAGGAGAATAAGCATGATTTCATTGGTTAAATGGTATTTTTTCTTAATTTTGTTCTTTGTGTCTCCCTATATCACAGTCTTTGGTTTTATAAACAATTTTCACAATGAAAAAGAGAAAGTTCATTTAGTTAATCCAGTTAATGAGCAAGTCAATTCCATTTTTAAAACCATCAATTCTATTGCTTTGAGGAATTGGCTTTTTTCTTTCCCAGTGGACCAATCAATTAAGTTATAATAATACAATTTTTGTGGCTCAATTACAGAGAATTTCTCTGCTCTTTGCTGTCAAAACAAAAACTGTATTCTTTTATTTAATAAGTATGAAGAGTTATTTTCTTCACTAGTTTGGTTTTCCAGTACATGGAATCATGATTTAAATGTTCACAATAGTGATTTGATTTTAAGCAATTATTATTATGGTAATATCACCAAGCATAACTTTTGGATAAAGGTCATGAACTCACCACTAACTTCCAGCAGCAGTGTGAACAGCATTTAGGAATTATCCTTTCTGACAGGAATCTGGTCTGGTCTGTTTCAGTTTTAGAACTTACTGCATCATCCAGGAAGTGTGAAAGCTCCTTGCCAGTTTATTTTAGTAACAAGGGGTTAAAGGTTTTGTTCAGCTTTTCACATTTGAAAGGAGGATGTTGGCATGTTTTTTTTTTTTTTCCAAGACTTGTGGAATGGTTTGATAAGGATTGGCCAATTAACAAAGTAAAATATTTGTCAAGACAATGGATATATCCATGTTTGCCTTGTATTATAGGCCTCTTTATGAATTTTTCTAACATTCCATATTTCATCTATGCTGTGGAGACCTAAAACTTTCATTGTTTTTGAAGTGATTGCGTTTGTTCTCTCTGTAATCTCCATACTTTAAATTCAGTGTATAAGTTCAAAATTTGTACCTAGAAATCACATCCATCTCTGAGTTTATTCTAATGGTCCATGGCCAATCAACACAAAGATTAAAACTTGAGATGTAAGATTTTTTTCCCTGTTAGTATAATTGGATATGCTCGAATGGTGGCACTAAATTTTCTACCTTCCCAACTTTTTCTTGGAAGAATAAACTCACTAAATGCATTAGACATAATTAAGCAATTGTGCCAGCATTGTTGCTCTTGTTATTTCAGTGAGAAAATGCTGCTCTTGAAGAGGAATACTTCCAAGAATGGGCAAAAAATAAAATAATTAAAATGCTCCTGGTTTTTAGTTGGCTTAACTTGGTATTACCAGTAACTCTTTTTGTTCCTCTGTAATATAAAAATCATTTCCTTTCTACACATCATCATGGATGGCCAACATGCTTTTGCAATACTTCATATGTAATAAACATTGTCCCTCACAATAATGAGGGCTGGGAATCTATTGATTAAAATCTGATGCTTCCCAATCATACCTAACATCCAGAGTGATGAATGTCATATTATGATCACATTAGCTGGGCTAGTGGTAAGGATAAGGGAGGGGAGGGGATATTGTAAAAATTTTTAAATCCTTCTTAGTTGATTATACTTCCATACCCTATATCATTTACCATCTCATTCCCCAAAATCACTAAAAACAACAGAATATCCAAAGAACAACGAGTTACCTCATTTTCACAGAGGTCTGATTAGTTTTTTGATCACACAAGTCAACGTGGGATGTTGGAGGCCATCTTGAGGACTGCCTACCAAAGTCTACTATCTGCAACTCAGTGTCCAACACACTGATAGTCATCTAACTCTTTAAAGGTGCCTCTGGATTCATATAACATCCTAGAAAAATCTGCTTATTTAATGAAGTACAGATAGGAAATTTAAATAAAACACTTTTCTATTAACTGTCAAGTTAAGTGATTTTCTAGGAGGCTGAAATGGGAGATCCTTTTGGACTTGAGTAGTCATGGAAATTTTCATGGTTGTAATAAGACATGAGTGAACACTTCTGGTTACCTCCTTGTCTATTAAATAGTGAAGTGCATCACTTAATTTCTGTGACTTGTGAGAGTCCTTCACATACACGTGTTTTATAATTACAATTAAACAAATGATATGACTTTGATGTGACAATTTATTAAAGTTCTTATAGTTAGAGAGGTGGTTCTCAACAAGGGTGATATTGTTCTCCTCTACCCCCGACCCTATTCCAAGACATTTGGCAATGTCTGAAGATACTTTTCATTGTTATAATTGGATGGGGTAATGTTTCAGTCATTTAGCTGGTAGAAGCCAGAGATGCTGCTAAACATTATACAGTGCATGAAGACATGCCCCCTATTCCCCAACGAAGAATTATCTAGCCCAAATGGCAATAGTGCTGAGACTGAGAGACTCTGAGATAGAGGTATCATAAAACAGGATAGGAAGTAGGAGGATTTACTTCCTAAAACTGTTCCACTCATTTGCTACTCCACAGTTTCAGTAAGATCAATGGTCACATTATTTGTTGGGTTTCTATCACTCATCCAACAAGATGTTTTCTTGAACCTGTAATGTTTCAGGCACAGGTCATATAATCATGAGCAAACACAGACTGTGTGCATGCCCTTGTGGAGCTTGAGTCTTGTGGGCAGATCAAATTATTATATTAAAGAATATACAATTGTACACAGGAACCTTTAATGGAATGGAATTTGATTCTATAAAAAGAATTAAGGTAGGAAACTGACAAAATATATGGTTCTAGAGAAGGCTCTCTTTGGAAATGTGCTTCAGCTGAGACCCAAGGACTGAGTTGGTGAAGAGCAGGGGAGGAATATTCCATATTCAATGCCTTGTGGCTAAAACACAGAAATAAGGGGGAGTGGCCCAGGAGAAGTTGAAGAAAGCACAGACCAAAAAATACCATGCCTGTGAGCCATATTAAGGATATAATCTATATATGAAAAGCAAGAAAAAGCCAATTGGATTTTTATGCAGGATATTGGCACGACCAGGTTTATTTCAAGATGGATGAGCAGTGGGATTCAAAAAAATTTGCTCAATGTCCCAGTGTCAACCTTGAGGAAAAATTGGAATGTCACAGTGCTCTATTATGGTTTTTTCCCATTCAATACTTTATCAATAACTTCTAAGAAAATATAGAGGATGTGCCAAACAAATTAATAATCCTGGAAAGAAACCCTACTATTATAGACAATAAAATATTTAAAATCCCAAATTACCTCAATAAACCAGATTACTGAGCTAAAACTAAATTAGTGAAAGCAGGAGAGATAAATGTAAAAACCTCAATTTGGTCTTTTAAATAATTAAGTTTAGAGGACCAATTACAGGACTGGCTCTGGTAACTGTTCACGTGAAAACATCTAGATGTTTTAGCTTACTCTGAGTCATTATTCTATGGTTGCCTGAAAGCGCCAACACAAGCTCAGGTTAAGTGAATGAAATAAATAGCCTCTGCATTTCCAGCTCATGTGGAGAATACTGTAGTCACGTCTGAGTGCCATAGAATAAGCAGGACATTTAGAAACTACAACGCATCCATATAAAGACAAACTGTGTAGTCAAAGAAACCAAAAAAGAAATTTTCAAGAGCCAGAAATCAAAATAAATCTTTTGGACAAGAATTGTAGAGGATTAGAACATATTATATGGCAGTGTGAAAAATTCCTCATCATTTGAAAATTCAAGCGAAGACTATAAGATTATTTATGTTCTAGAACATTCTGAAGGAGATATCTTGATTGGAAGGGGATCTCTTAATTGAACTAAGTAGAGGTGTTTTCTTCTGATTCTGCCATAGAAGTCTATGAGCATGAGTTCTCGTGTTCTGGTTGCCAAATATCTGAACCCTCTTTCTACACCTGGTAAATTTCTCACTTTATGAGTCTTTGTGGGAGACAGAGCCTTTCTCCCACTCAAAAAACTGAAAATGCAGAATCTTTATTTTTATGGTCACCCTTGCATGGAGGATATAGAATTCATAATCTTACCTCAGTTGATCAGAAGTACCTGCCCTGGACTTTGTCTAGTGAGCTGACAAAGCAAAAAGATGAATCCTTTTTGGGAGCAGGTGGTTCCATAAGATCCATGAATGTGATTTCAAAGTTAATGAATCAACAACATTTTTAAATAAGGAGTCTTTAAACAGAAACACAAGTAAAGCAAAGTTATGTATTGATGGCTTGATGTAAATGTTGTGACCAGAGATGTAGAAACCTAATCCCATATTTCCTATAGTGTTTGCAGTGACTTTATGGAATATAACTATGATGAATCACAAGAATGGACTGTTTTAGAGACAACAGTTTCTGTTCTGAGAATCTTCATCACAGGTAAGAGGTAAGAGTGTGCTTCTCCACCTCACATCTAGGGGATGGGCCCTTAGAGGACCATGGGAAAGTTTTCTATGTGTTTTCCAATTTGGGGGGTATGATAAACTGTCGTCTGACCCCAGGACATCAAGACAACAGAGAAGGAACGCTGTTGACTGCATTGGTGACATCCCAAGTGCTGCTGTTTGGAGAACAGCCTTCACTACCAATGTGGCAAAGCATAAACTAAGGGAGTGTTACCCTATGGATAAGTGGCCACACAAAAGAGATATTGCCAGGATGTAGCAGTGTCCTGTGAGGACCTATGTATGGTTAGGTACTGCCCAATAAGGCTATCTGTAGGGGTAAAAGGGTCTCAGCAGGAAAAGGCTAAATATGTACTGCCAGATAGACTAGGAGCTGTGGAAAGAGCTGCAAGTGGCCACACAGAATAAAGAAACTAGGAGAGAGAGGCCCAACAAGGAACATCTGGAGGATCCATAAAATGTCATTGGACAGGAAGAGTCTATTTGACAAATCCAGATAGTACAAAGCCCCATTTCCATTGCACCAGGAAGAATTATTTCTATGCTTTTTTATATCTTCCCTCTCCTCCCCTCTGCTTCAAACATGATAGCAGTTTGGAAAAACAGATGATGAGAGGAGACTGAGAAGCTCAAATGGGGAAACAGAGAAGCCAATATAATTTCCTTCTCCATTAAAATTTCCAGTCCAGAGCAGGAGCTAGTGGGGGAGGTCAGGTTTGGTTTATTATACTCATGGAAATGGGCAATTTAATTTCTGAATCCAGGTTATGTTTGTGACTTTGTGTGTCTGTAGAGCTATCATAGACCTAGTTTTCATACAGGAACACCTGGACTGAGTGGGGATGGTGGGAAATAAGGATGGAGATATAGTTTGATTATGTCATGAGTTCATGCTTGTGCAACCAGTGATCTATGCTCACACAAGACTTTGCTGCTACACTATTAGATACTGGAGTGCTGGCTCCAGTGTTGGGTTCAAATCCTGCTTTACCTCATGACTGTGGTCAAAGTATTTAATCTCATTAAATTCACATTTAGTCACATATAAAGTGGAGATGACAACAGTTACCACAACTCTTCTTCTTTTTCAGGCTCAGAAACTCACTTTAATCTGTTACTTTACCTGATTTTCCATCAGTTTATCCTTTTCTATTCCAGCCTTTATACATTTAATTTTATAATGTGCTACCAAACTTGAATATAATACTCTAAATGTTCCAACCCTTGGGGGTGCCTGGGTGGCTCAGTGGGTTAAACATCTGACTCTTGGTTTTGGCTCAGGTCATGATCTCAGGGTCATGAGGTTGAGCCCCGTGTTAGGCTCCCTGCTCAGAGCAGGGTCTGCTTGGGATTCTCTTTCTCCCTCTCCCTCTTCCCCCCCACCCTGCTCTCACTCTCTTCTCTCTGTCATTCTCTCTAAAATAAATAAATAAATCTTTTAAAAAAGTTCCAACCCTTGCTAAGTATAATGAAAAGATTATTTCTTAGCATTTAAATAATGTAACACTTCATACAATACTATACTGTACTTATTCTTTAAAATATTTCCATATTTAATAGTTATAACATTATATTATAAGATGGAATACTATATTATAATATTTTTAAAAGAAAGCATCCTTTTAACAATCATTGGTTGGTTATGCAACCTCATGGGTTTCATTAGTTTTCCTTTAGTATCAACAGCTACATAGCCAATTCTGAGTTTAACAATCTAAAGGGTTTCACAAAATTGAATATTTAACTTGAATGTTTACTTACCACTTTAAGGGAGTCTATAACTAGGATCAAAAGAAAAAAAAAAAAAAAAAAAGATAGTAATACAAGCAAAGAAGAAATTAAAAGCACAGTTAAATGATTGAAAAGAAATCAAAATTATAAATGATAAAGTATCCAAATCCCACTTGTAAGAACATAGATTCAAGAAGGGAAAGAAGTCAAATGGGAAAATATTCATCTTGATTTCTCTGACGTATGGCAATTTTCCTGGAGAGAGAAGAGGTTTAAAGGAATTCAAACGGCTCCATAGCTCAGGGGTTAGAGCACTGGTCTTGTAAAGGAATTCAAACATCAAAATACTTAATTTACCCAGTAGTTAGGTGCAATGAAAAAAATAAGCTTTATTAAGGAGAACGAACTTTGACCTTTTTGCTCACTTGAGGGCAACTTAATTCTATAAATGCATTTGAGTTTCAAACATTTTAATTTTCTCCCAAATGATCTTTTATCTCTTTAAAAAGGAGAGAATCAAAGGAAATGATAGTTTTTAAGAATATGAGTCTTAGTTCTAAGGAGATCTGAGCCTAAGACTTGAACTTTCATGTGAACTCAGGGATCCTTACAGATCCTGTAAGTTGGCAAAATCTGATCAGCTCTGGAAAAGAAACATGTTCAGGGTTTGTTTTTTTTTTTAAGTCAAAATTTGAAGTGGCCCAAAAAGAAAAAGTCAGAATACCCACAGTAATTGTAGAAATAAATTTCAAGACACTTTAGAAACATTTTTTTTAACTTACAATGTATTTCCAGGTCACTAAGGAAACAAAATACCACCACTGTGTTTTACTACTTAATTGGTCAAAGGCATTGGGAAAAAAGTATTTTATATACTCAACAGGCTCACCTCAGTTCTATTTGCATTGGCAGATCAAATGCACTTGACAATGACTACATCAAACATAATCAGAAACTAGGTTAAGATTCTAGAAGATGCCATAAAAGAAAAAAGAAAGGAATGTTGGAACAAATTCATAACTGGATCAAAACAGTAAGAAGTATCTAAAATGCTTCTTCTTCCATAGTGAAAATGAATATTTGACATATGACTGGGAAAGAAAGATCATTACAAATTTTAATATCAACTTGCAATAGAGTACAGTAGAGCAGGGATTAAAAAAAGCCACTATTATATGTATTAAAGAATGATATTTTGGGGGCACCTGGGTGGCTCCTTCAGTTAAGTGTCTGACTTGATTTCAGCTCAGGTCATGATCTCAGGGTCCTGAGATCAAGCCCCACCTCCAGCTCTGTGCTCAGTCTGCTTGAGATTCTCTCTTTCTCCCTCTGCTCCTCTCCCCTCTTCTTGTCCTCTCTCTCTCTAAAATAAAATAAATAAATAAAATCTTGTTTAAAAAAGAGTATTTTTCAGTGCTATATTATAAAGCATTATTTCTTTATTTCACAGTATTATATTCTGTATATAAATCTATCAGATAATGAAATTCTCAAAAAGAGGGGCTTTGTATAATTCATCTTTATATTTCTGGTTTCTAACAAATTATCTGCCTTATGGAAAATACTCAGTGTGTGAATATTAAATTAATTAACAAATACTATTTCATAGTGATACCTTAGTTGTAGAGGGCTTAATTAAAATTTTATTTTATATCTTGATATATAAAAAATAGATACTTGAAGACAGAAGGCCTAGGTTCTAATTCCATTTTTTCAACAAACAAATTGTATGTCTATTCCTGTTCTCGATTAAATGAGAATATTAAAAGAGAAATGCAATAAAATGTAAATGGCTCAAAAAGAATGAGTAAAATCCTAAATTAAAATATGACACACTTAGAATAATTGTATGCAACTTCAAGTAGAATTATTTATACAATAAGGAAGAAAATGTGGTCATTTGTCTAAATTAAAAATAGACCATGTGCCATAAAGGTGTTTCTACTTTCTGGGCTAAAGTTTCAGGATACTTTCAGTGAATCTCGAAGGACCCTCTTCTGAGGACCAGCCAGGATTCCCAGATTAGCTGCTGGAAGTAAGGAATCATGCCAGCATTTTCCTGAGTGCTTGCTAGGAAAAGTTACAGCTAAAGAATAGTGGGATTGTAATTTTGTGGGTAATTCTTTTTATTACTTTTTTTTGGATTATCTATAATTTCTAATTTCTCAGTACTAACTGCATTGCTTTCATAAAAAGCAAACACAAAGGCATTTAAATAGGGATGTTGTTGAGAGGGCCTCCATCTGTAAAATAGAAGGGGCTCTATTTCTAAATAAGAAAAGGCAGGGCTATCAGACAATCTTTTAAATACAGAACATTAGCAAAGTCAGACATATATACACAGACAGGTTTGCTGGTCTGGTAGACATAGCAACTATTTGTCAATATGAATGTCCTTTTTTTACAGACATGTGGAAGAATCACACTTCCCTACTCTTTTGAAATTGAACATGGCTGTATGATCTGGCAGGTGAGTGAAATATGAATAGAGACAGTGAATAGAAGAATTGAACAGCTGATGTGCAACTCTGCATGCTTTCTTCCTCTACCCCTCTGAATGTTGAGACTGTGTATTGCTTATGGTGTAGGACAAGGTGGCAAAGTGTCACTCAGCCTGGGTCACAGTTTGCTGTGTAGAAAACCAATGACTTGGAAAGTGCCTGGTCCTGCAGCAGGCCTTACATGAGCAAGAAATAAACTTTTGTTTAAGTTAGCCACAAAAATCATGGTGGTGTCTGTAACTACATCACCTAGATTTGTCTGATTAACATCACTGGCATATGGCATAGCCCAAAATACATAGCCTTTTTGTAAACTTGCTAAAGTAGAAAACCAAAAGGTAATCTCTGGCAGGAATTGCAAGTGAGGATTCATGGTTTATTGGGTAAAGTAAGCTTGTGAATCAGGTGATACAAATCAGCCCATGTTTGAATTTAGGCTTTATTATTGGTCTGTTGTATGGTTTGGACAAGGTTACTTTATTTGTCACCCCACTTTATTACCCCAATTGTAAATTAGGATTAACAATCTAAAAATTGACTGGGTTTATGTCTATGTTGAGATGATGTCTAAAGGATTTAGTACAATTGACCCTCAATACATTTTATTTTTTCCCATATTTTTTCTTTATTCATATAACTACCTACTATATGCTAGGAAAGGAAAGGTAATGTTCTAGGCTCTAAGCCTACAACAATGGACAAATCAAAAAATTTTTGACCATATTTTGCAATGGAATGCAAAAAGCCAGGCATTTAGTTAGAGGAATTATATGTTTGTGATTTTCCTCTGGAGATATTCAATAAGACCTTTAAAAGCTTTTTAACATTCAGTGTAATATGTGGACAGACAATAGACTTTCTTTAGTGGGAAATAAGACCAGACCATAAGCAGCAGAGGTAAGAAACAATACCTGCCTTATTCATAGCTTTCATAGTTATATCCTCAGTGCTTGGCACAGAACCCAACCAAAAACAGAATTTGTGAAATTAATAAATAAATGAATGAGTGAACACATTAAGTGTGCACCAACCCAGAGAACAGAATAAAATGTGTGGCTCACAGCCTATTTTTTTCCTGTCATTCATTGACTCATGCAGTAAATATTTAAGGTCTGCTTTGGGTGTTGAAGGTATAGCCATGATTGAAACCGAGTCCCTGTTACCATGGAGTTTATATTCTCTAGGTCCTTAAAAATTATTTTTGATGACAGGTGGGTGGTTAGGCCTATTTTTGTTCTAAAAATAAGCTTATATAGTGATCTCAGTTCCGTGAACTTCGGTAAATTGGAGTGTCATCAGAGATTAGTCTAAATACTTATAAAATAGTTTCAGAGTAGTACAAGATTTACTGTGTTTATGGTTTCATTAAAAAAAGGGGGCATTGATATTTGCATTTGAATTGCACTGCTACATCTGTCATTTATTTCCACATTATTAGCCCATGGGTTGGTAATTAAGAATGCTTTGGCTAGAGAGGACAAAATGACTAATTGAGTTTGTTCTCATAACAATGACTTAATCTTTGGCTTTTGAAGGAAATAAACAATAACAAAAGCAAAGACTCAAACCTTAAAGTAAACTACATGGTGCCTTGAAGGAAAATAAGTCAACTGTTTTAACAAAAATTGGGGTGGAGGGTGTGTGAGGTAGTGGTTAATCCAGATACACTTTATGCCGTACAAGTAAGCAAGTTCAGTGCTCTAGCCTGGATACTAGATACAGAACTTCCTGACCCATTCTTATTTTCCCCATTCTTACCTGCTTCATGAAAGATGAGAAAATACCTAGTATAAAAGTTGTAGACAAGGTAGACAAGTTCTATTCACTTTTATTACAAAGGCATTATAAAGAGTTAATATAACATATATACTGTATCGGCCTCTATTTCTCTTATTTTTTAAATTTTAAAGGTCTAATTGACTTCATTCAATGATTCATGAATTGAGCAGCATCCCATCTTGCAGACAGAAAGGAGCTCTGAGGAGCTGTACGAAACAAAAGACTTTTATAGGCAGAAAGAAGAGGGAACAAGGGAGTGATACTAGCAAAAGTGTTACAATAAAGTCGCTTTCCTTTACGGGATGGAAGGGGTCTGTAAGGCAGATCTCTTCACTAGTGCTGACCAGATGATTCCTCACTGACTGGTTTAAGATTCCATTTCTGTGAAAGCCAAAACTAATTAAGTATTGTCTAGGTTTGGTGGTGTGGCATTTAGCATAAGTGACTCCACTTTGTGACAGTTGTCTTGTTTTTAACAGGGAGATCTCCATAGGTTGCCTGATTCTCTTTTACTCTTTTTAACAGGTATTTTGGGTTTAATTCAATTCTTTTTGTTTGTAAGTTACAGCTTTCTTTTGTTTCCTGAAACTTTTGATTCCCTGATATTTTCAGTGGGTTTATGCATTGAAAAAAATATATATTTTTAAAGATTTTATTTATTTGAGATAGAGAGAGCAAGAGCAGGGGAGCAGAGGGAGAGGGAAAAGCAGGCTCCCCGCTGAGCAGGGAGCCCGATGCAGGGCTCCATCCCAGGACCCTGGGACCATGACTTGAGCTAAAGACAGATTATTAATCGACTAAGCCACCCAGGTGCCCCTGGGAAAAATATTTTTTATTATAGTTGACACACAATGTTACATTAGTTTCAGGCATGCAGCACAGTAATTCGAGAAATTTATATATTATGCTATGCTCTCCCCAAGTGTAGCTACTCTCTGTCCCCATACAGTGCTATTACAAAAATTTCAATAAATGTTTATGGCCATTATTATTAAAGTCTCTTAATAAGAGAAAGAATATTTAAAAAGGAGTCATGTTGTCTTACTCATAATCAGAAAAATGGACTAAATTATCTTTCAATGACTTACAGCAATTCAATAACATTGATATTTATTATTACACTACAACAACACAAGCCTAACAGTAATACTTATTTTGCCACAATTATTAAATGCAAATTTCTAATATCATCAAGGAATGTCACACTTTCAAACTCTTTATCTTCTCTCTCTGAACATTAAACATCACATCTAAATCTCCACTCTTTTTTCTAAGGATACTAAGTTTGCTGCCCTTAACAATTTTTTTTCTAAATATTTACAAATGTAAACTTGGTATGGTACTATGTGAGGAAGACTACCAGTCAATATCTTTCATGTCAAAATTACATGATAGAGTCATATCCTATACGATGAAATAGGATGGGAGCTAAAAGTACTTCCCTAAGACCTGTCATCCTGAAAGCAATGCATCAAGCCATAGAATCTTCAGGAAAGCAGTGCAAAGTGCAAACCAAACCAATCCTGGGCAAGACTCCAGCAATGACACAGCCCAGAACCTTATGGTGTGGGAATACACCACTAACAGCTTTAGGTCCATTGCCCAGCTTTGGTGAACCAATTTCTTTACTTCTAATGTCCATTGTAAAGGAAAAGTGAAAACCTGGCCCAGCATTTACTTGTCAGATGCATGCTATCCCGACATGTAAGCTATTCCCTACCTAATTGAGGGATGTTACAAATCTGCTAAATATCTCTGGAGGTTGAAAACTGTATTTGTCAATGCATCAAATATAAGAATGGTCATTTATAAAATACTTCTGTAGAGAAAATTATCAGAAATCAGAATTCAGGAAAAGCATGTGATGTTGTACCTCTCAATCGAAAATATCTTTTCAAACAAACATCAGATCATAGAGATTAAAGCAAATGCTTAACGACTAGACTTCCACACAGTTAGGTCTGAAACATAATCCTCTTGTTGGGCTCATTCATTACTGAAAAGCATCAGTGACCTCAGAAAATATTTTCCATGTCTAAACTAAATATGTACAATAAAGCAATAAATAAGATATATGTTAGGAAAGAAAATTGCAGTGTTATTATCTAAATCTAATGGAGACAGACTTCATTAAAATGTTAACTATAGCTTTGAAGATTGTTTCCAAATATCATTAGGTTTGAAAAAATCATGATTGGGCCACAAACCATGTAGTAGTCTTGCCCACAGTTATGATGAGTATTATATGTTCCTCACCCAGTCCATCCTCCATGTACCATCTGGATTTTCTTTACTCATTTCCCACGTCAATAGGTTAACCTAACTAGACAAGAGATCTTGCATTGCTGAAGATTGTTCTAATTTTAATTCTTCCCCCCTTTATGCTTTTCAAAAGTCCTTTATTGACACAATTTATTATCTTAACATCTGACCCCTTTTGTTTTCCCATTCATTCTTCCTCTTATCATCTCTTTTAATCTCAGCTCAATAAATTGTATTTACTTTCAGTTCAGTTATTTCTTTTTTATACCTTAAAATTTCCATTTTCCACTTCAATTTCATAGCTCTTTCTGTGACCCAACATTCCCAAGTTGGTCCCTGGATTTTGCATAAACTGCTTTATCTTACCTAGGCTGTTTCTCATCTGACCTTAACACTCTAGTGATTACCTATGAAAACTTCACTACCTGTAGCCTTTGGCATGTAACTAAAATCTCCTGATGTGGAGTAACAAGAACATAAGCTTCTGTTCACAGCACTCTACTACTAATACTGACCAACCAAATAATGCAAAAGCATGAATGAGTTTATTATTTATGTTAAGCTCTTTGCCAATTTTCATTAGGACAGCTCTGTTTTCTCTTATGCTTTGTGCATTTGGACCAGCAGTTATTTTCATGAATATACTATCTGCAGCTTACTACAATTTAATGCAGAACACTGAGCTCCCAGATCTTGGTTTCTAATACCTGTTCCAGCAAAAGGAACCAGAACTTCTTGGAGTAAGGGCTGATTTTAGGACTGGGGCAGAAAATATATAAAATGAACCTGGAGCATTTGTAGTGCCAGAAGTTAAGAAAAAGAAAACCTACATTAATGGGGGTATGTCAAAGGGACACAGAAGCCAACTAAAAGAGTTCACAGTGGCTGAAAGATGGAATAATTTGAACAACAAAATAAAGGAAATAGTATTGGGTTATGCAAAGTGTAAAATAAATGTCCATGAGTCCATACTGATATAAATAAATGATAATAAATTAATGGGGAAAAGAGAAAAACGTCTTATGCAAAAAAATCTCAATTTATGTAAACACTCTGTCCTCAAGAAGGGGGAGTAACTCCCCCTACTTAGGTGTGGATTGCACATAGTGATTTCCTACCAAAGAGTAATGTAGAAACAGGGTAAAAAGAATAACTTTACAGTGGAGAGAACTGGAAAGCACTACTTCAGCCAGAATCAAGATCAACATCAACAGGGATGTTATATTGATATTATCAGCTTATACTTTTGATATGATGTGATTAAATGGCATTTTACCTCAATTGTGTTCTTCCAAAAACACATAATCCCAGTCTAACTATGAGTAAAACACTAGGCCAATTCCAGTAGAAGGGCATTAAAAAAAATACCTGACCAGTACTCCTCAAACCCATCAAGGTCATCAAAAGAAAGGAAAGTCTCAGACATTGTCACAGCCAAGAGAAGCCTAAGGAGACATGACAGCAAAATCTAACGTGGAACCCTGGATAGCATCTTGGAACAGAAAAAGGACGTAACGTAAAAACTAAGGAAATTGAATATAGTGTAAATTTTAGTTAAGGATCATGTATCAATACTGATTCATTAATTGTAACAAATGCATCATACTAATTAAGGTGTTTGATGAGGGAAACTGTGTGTAGGGTATATGAGAGCTCTGTACTACCTTCTCAATTTTTCTATAAATCTAACAATCTAAATCTAAATCTAGGAAGTAAAGTCTATTTAAAAATCCAATGCAAAGCTAACAGGGAAAGAAGAGGACAAGGAAAAATGGTGTTTCAGGAATTGTTTCTGGGAGAGAACTTAGAGCATGAAGAGGATATCTGCAACCAAGGATGGATCCCAGAGATTTTTTCCCTGAGGGTATAACATAGGTCTGGAGAGTATCTATCCTTTGGTGAAAAAGATGTTAACGACTGGCCTTCTCCTCCCTCGGGGCTACATCAGTGTTGTCGTTTATCTATAACACTCCCACCCATGACATACTACTCAGCTCAGCTTTAAGTCCATATCCTCAGAGAAGCTTTTGCAGACTCTTCAGGTGAGGTTAGATCTCCTAGTATTGCTCCCCAGAAGACTGTACTTCCATTTTCCAGCATACTTTTTTGTAAGAAAATTGCTCAATGCCCTTTCCCATGAGGCTGTAAACTCCACGAGAGCAGAACATATGGTATTCACTAGATGGCAAGTGCTTAACACACATGTGTTCATTGATCAATTAATAAGGTGAATTCCAGGAGTAAGAAAAGGAAAGCCATGCCCCTGTGGAAGGTAAATGACCCAGAAATATTTCCAGATTATATGTGTGAGGCACAGAAATGAAAATATTGGAAATGCTACACATGGTTTCATCACTCAACCACGTATTATGTTTGGGATATTGACATTGGTAACAAAAATACTTGCAAAAATTGTGGTAGCCAGCCTTAGTGGGTGAAGAAAGCATTCTAACTTCAGTAACAGAACAACTTAAAACTAATCATGAAAATTTAAAATAATAATCATTATTATCACTTGTTTAGTGGATACTCTACTATTTAGTAGATACTATAGATATTTAGTAGATACTTATTTGGTAGATACTATAGATAGAGTATATATATTGGGCACTGTGTTTAGTGTATAGATACATATATTGATTTACCCAGAAAGCCACAGAGTTGGGATTTAAAGACATGAAGAATAGAAGGTAAGGGGAGCTTCTGCTCTTAACCTGTTCCCTTCACGGCCTCACCTTTAATCAATTGACTATTTTATTTTCTGAATATTTCAGATTAAAAAACAACAAACTGAGGCTTAGGGAGACTGCTATTTGCAAAAAATCACTTAAGTGACTGTAATCCAGACTCTGTATAGGCTCTGTCTGACTCAGGTTCTTAACCATCATATCACAGAGCTTCTTAACATTATAGTTTCCCGGGACAGCAAGATTCATGTATCTACATCATTCATTCTACTCTTTACCCTGAATTTACCTCCTTCAAGTTTGAAACATTATCTCCTATTTTAGAGTCCCAAAGAGGCCAATACACCTGAACAATAAGCTTCACCCTATTCACATCTTTTGGCTCTTTTAAAGAATGGGCTGATGGCTTTCATAGTCTTCTCCTTATAGGATTTGAGTTCCACTAGTATTAACTACCAATGATAAAAACAGTAATATCCCTTAGATCATTTGAATTTACCAGAATCTGAACTACTCTCCTTAGTTATCAAGTAATAGAGAGTGACTAGAAGTATACACTATATTCAAATCACCCATGATTTATGGCTTTGATAAAAGGAAAAACTTATTGTCAGCTTTATTTCCCATACATTTTTGGTGATTCACTTTAGAATCACCTCTGGCTAAACTCTTGAGGAAACAAGATTTCTTCTTCTATGCATTTAACCCATAGGGCCTTTAACTTATACTAGGTAGCCTTGAGTATCCTGTTTTTATTTTTCTGCAAGCTTCTGGAAAGAAAGACTAATTCTTAATTATTTTTGCATTCTTCTAGTGTCTAGTACCATCTCTGGTATACTGTAGGTGTTTAGTAAAAGTTTGCTGACATGAAAGAAGTTTAATTGATTGTTGAGGAGAGAGTCCCCTCTCTTGTTGACAGAAAGAGCTCCATGGTACACACTCTATTGATCTTTGTGTTCCCTTCTTGAAGCTTAGTGCCTGCTAGTAGATGATAGCATTCTGTAAATGTTTGTTGAGTTGGATAAACTGTTGCCTAGAATGCATCTGTTTATGCTTTTTTGTGCAATCCATCATCACATAATTTATACTTTATTCAACTTAACAAACATTTAGTAAAATAGAATAAGATAGATAATCTGGTTTGGTTCTCAACTCTGTCAGTCACTTGGTAAATAACCTTGGAAGAAATAATTAGTCTTTCTGAGTCTCAGTCCTTTCCCCTGTAAAAGGAGCAGCGTAAGATTATATGAGATAATTAAGATAATAAATATGAAATACTTAGTACTGCGTCTGGCACATAAGTGTTCAATAAATGTGTACTAAATCATCTTAATATTAATTTTAAGTGATATAAAGGCATCACATTTAGAGACCATAAAGAGGGAAATACATATTGGTTGTATTTGTAACATACATATGCTTCTAATAGCAGCGGTGCTGATGATAATGGCATAGAAAAGTCAGATCTAGGGAAACAAAGAAAAGAATGCACTGGGAAAGAGCAAGAGAGGCCTTACGTAAGATCGTTTGTTGGCAAAGAAAGTAATGTCTGTGTCCTGAAAGGGCTTCCGAAGTCAGGACATGCCCGCAGGAGACCTCTGGATTCCTTGCCTCTCTCACTCACTCGCTAACCTTTCCCTTGGCCTCCTCCACCTTGGCTTCCTGGCCTGTTGCATACGATCCAGATTCTTTTTTAGAATGGTGTGGGCTTGTTTGTCCAGGCTTAATTCTTAGGAAAGCAATTCCAAATATGCTGCACTTTTCAAGCAATCTGTAGAGATTGGAATAATAGAGAGGAGTGTGTTGTTTAGCCGAAGAATAGCTTTTTCTTTCTCTCTTATCCATCAAAGAATGGATACCATCTGAGCTGAACTGAAATGCCTGAGTCACTGTGAAGTCACATATTCTGAGCATTTTTCCAGGATCATGAAGGAACTATGACTGCTGACTTAGAGAAAGCAAAGGGAAAATTAGATGCTATTAAAACTACCTAAACATTTTAGTGAATCTTCCGGAATTCCATGCTATTGTTTTTGTTTGTTTGTTTGTTAAAGATTTTATTTATTTGACAGAGAGAGTCACAGTGAGAGAGGGAACACAAGCAGAGGGGGCGGGAGAGGGAGAAGCAGGCTCTCTGCGGAGCACGGAGCCTGATGCGGGGCTCGATCCCAGGACCCCGGGACCACGACCTGAGCCGAAGGCAGACGCCTAACGACTGAGCCACCCAGGCACCCCATTCCATGCTATTGTTAAGCATGGTCATATAAACTATTAATAGCTTATTATTCTGATAAACCAATTGCATTTTTGAGGAATAAATATAGGTGTAAATGTAAAGACTAAATTAATGGACTAACTATTTATATTTATATATAATATATATTATTTGTATATATATTCACACACATATTTAGGATCTAGATAAACTAATAAACTACTGAAAAGATGTATGAGAAATCAACAAATATATTGAGAATGCAAGAAAACAAAATTCTCATATATTTCCACCACGAATCTGATCAGGTAGATCTTTTCTAGAGAAAATTTACCATATTTATAAAGCATCCTCTTTCTGTGACATAAACACATAGGGTATAGTACATTAAAAAAAAAAGAGTGGAAGGCCATTTTCAATAATGTGAACAGTGATATTTTCTGAGTAAAAACATTAAGTGTGGTTTTAATGTTTAATTTGTGTTTTTCAAGTTGTTAATAGTAAACATGTATTGAACTTGAATGCTATTGCTACTTTGGCTATTGCTGTCACTTTGGCATTTGTAAAAAGACAAACTAAATGAGAATTTGTGAAAGAAATGACATAAATTAATCACACCCACTGAAAAAGAGATCTCAAAATGTAGGTTTTTGTGAAAATTGCCAGTACAATAGTGCCATCTTTATAGATGTGCTCAACAGTAAATTGAAATTCTTAAAATTTCGTAATTTAACTGAAATAAGTGCAGTTAGTTCTAGATAACTGGAAAAAGAGTGCTCTAAAAAAATGTTTTTAAGAAAGAAGAAATAATTACATGGGTTATTTTTCCCACTGATTTTCTATGCACAGGGGAGAAATGTCACATGAGGAATGTTATATTCAACAGAAATCGTCCTAGCAAAGAAACCATATTTTCTTAGAGAAATCACTTGATAGGTATAACAGTGTAATGGGAAGGGCCTGCCCTGCATCCAAACACCTGTTAAACACAGAAAAAAAGGGAGAAGTGAAATGGGGTACAGAAACAGATAAGGTGGCAGTCTACTGCCCTGAGATTTGACCCTCCAATATTAATTACCAATAGCTAATACCAGTTGAGCATTTACCATGTGCCAGGAACCATACTAAGTTCATTATGTGTACTAAAACATTTAAATCTTCTAACAATTCTAAACAGTTGGGTTCACAAATCCTTGTTTTAGGAGAGGTTGTATATTGGATTTTTTGTGTAGACACAGGCACCTGGAGGTAGAAAGAAATATGAGGAGGGGGTCTGGTGTGTAAAACCAGAGTTGCTTCTTGAAATCTTACACATTTGGAATTAGGGACAACTTTGGCCAGATTTTGAAGAGAAAGGAGGTTCCAAATGATATAGGAGATACACTTATTTGAAAAAAAAATTAGACTGGAGAATAACAAAAGGAAAAATTTGCCCATTTTTCTCCACTAGGAGACACAGAGAGGTCTGGTAGAAAAAAAACTTAACTTGTATGTGGGGCTGGCTTTATGGGCATACTAGCTGTGTGTTCACAGAGGAACTGTGAAAGGACCCCTCACTTAGTTTAATGCTCTGTTATTGCTATCTTGAAATTCATATTAATTTTGAACAAGGGTCCCTGCATTTTTGTTTTGCACTGTCCCTGCAAGTTATGTAGACAGTCTTGCCTATCTACAAAATGGGGATAACAATACTTGCCTCTACTGATGAGCATGGAATCACCTATGTTTAGGATGCACTAAGGAACCTGACATACTCAGAATTACTTTTTCTAAGCTTACATCACAGGCCAACTTAAACTAATGTACTTTTAGGCCCAGGGTATAATTCTTTGTCAGAGAAATTGATGGGAAGAGAGAGAAGAGGAGAAAAAGATAGTGATTGAGGCTACCCTGATGGTGCTACCTGCAGTTCTTATTCTTTTAGCTGCAGAAATGAGGACATTTCTCAAGCTACTCAGACCACATGGCCAGCAACATTCTATAAATGAAATATTACGGTAATGCTTAGTGATTTGTTTTGTGAACTTCAAACTCTGTATCAGAAGAATTTTGCAAAGGATAATTCCATAAATCCTACTCCTACTCAAGGCTATGGAAATGCAGAGTCCAAAATCAAACTTGTTAATTGGGCCTTGGGAATTGCAGAAGTATGAGGTAGGTCAAGGCAACTCAAATCACTCACCAAATATACTTTAAATATTTAATAGTAAAGGGGCATCTGGGTGGCTCAGTTTGTTGAGCGTCCAACATTTTGTTTTGGATTAGGTCATAATCCCATGGGTCATGGGATTGAGTCCTGCATCCAGCCCGATGTTGGGCTCCACACTTAGTGGGGAGTCTGCTTAAAGATTTTCTCCCTTTGCCTCTACGTAGCCCCACTTTGTCTCTGTCTCTGTCTCTGTGTCTCTCTCAAATAAATAAGTAAATCTTAAAAAAAAAAAAACCTTAATAGTAAAAATGTAGCGAGTCTCTGTAATTGCAGTGTTCTGGAGAAATACACAGTGAGTGAAAGTGAAAAGAGAGTTACCCATAAATATGATAGCATTTTTAAAACAGGGTAGGAAGATGGAAGGAATTTTGTGCATGTCCTGATTTTATAAACACTGCCCACAGAGCTAAAAATATTTAGTTAAGACAATGTAACTAGCCAGGGACAGATTAGAAACTAGAATCCACATGTCTTTTTGCCAGTCCAGTTCTCATTGGCTAGTTCAGTCTCTCTACAGGTCACTCAATGTAATACAAAATGGCTCTGGACAAAAGAAAGACGTAATCAGTACATTATGGGTCATTCAACAGTATGCTTTAAAGAGCTCACACTCAGAAAGTTGCTATAGTTTCCAAAGCCTGATGCATTTGCCATTTTCTATCGTTAAACGATAATGAACACTAACCCTTTTATAAATAAGCCATAACTCATTTTAACAAATAATGTCGATTCTAGAATAGTAAAAAAATGCTGTGGAAATAAGTACAGCTTTCTTTCTGGAGTAATTTGAGTTGGTCATATCCTAGTTTATCATAAATAGAGTATAATATAATGGCTAAAGCCAGCACTTGGGAGGGTACAGTTGGGGACAGGGGTAGAACCTGTCCTTTGACCAAGGTATTTTACCTCTTGAAACCACTGTTTCTTTTCCTGTAAATTAGGGACAATAATATAAGAAAAACTGTAAGTATAGGATGATATTCTCTATGTAAATCTCTTTAGCCTGATGATCTGGTTCATAGTAAGCTCTCAATAAATGAAAAATACTATTATCAGTATTACTTTCACCAAAATGGCAGAAGTGGTAGTACTTGAAGTATCCTAGCTTTGGAGAATGCTGGTACACAACAGAAGTAGATAAGAGATTTAAGAGACCTTTAAAAGTGCATTTTAGGGGCACCTGGGTGGCTCAATCCTTAAGCTTCTGCCTTCGGCTCAGGTCCTGATCCTAGGGTCCTGGGATCAAGCCCCGCATCAGGCTCCCTGCTCGACGGGAAGCCTGCTTCTCCCTCTCCCACTCCTCCTGCTTGTGTTCCCCCTCTCTTGTTTCCATCATTTAAAAATCTGGGGGCGCCTGGGTGGCTCAGTCGCTAAGCATCTGCCTTCGGCTCAGGTCATGGTCCCAGGATCGAGCCCTGCATCAGGCTCCCTGCTCGGTGGGAAGTCTGCTTCTCCCTCTCCCATTCCCCCTGCTTGTGTTCCCTCTCTCGCTGTCTCTCTCTGTTAAATAAATAAATAAAATCTTTAAAAAAATAAAAAATAAACAAAAATGCATTTTAGATCATTAAAAAATATATAATTCATACTCTGAGAAACATTTTGAAAAACTTATTTCATAATGTTTCCTTTCAGACTTTGGTCCCTTTGGAAAGCAAATAATCTCGTCCTTTTCCTTGTAACCAGAGTAAACCATCCAGAGATTTAATTCCATGTGAATAGTTTAAGATAATTCAACCTAAATAAACAAATGACTCCCTATAACCTAAAGAAGAGCTAAAAGCATCATAGCCATGAAAGCAAATAATTCATTGACTTTATGTTCCTCCTAGGCAGCTTATTTCACCCTAAAATTACATCTGAAACATGATTTCACCATTGCAGGTTTATGGAATTTTTCAAGTGGTTAATGGTATTCAGATATATGCATTCTACCATGTAAATATAAATGCAGCCAATAACCAGTTTGATTAATGTCTCATCAATTTTAGTACCTGGATAAAAAAAAACAAGTCAGGAGGATATACTGGGACCTTTATAACATGGACTGAAACATATTCTGTTTCCATACTTTAAAAAAAATTTCTAATTTGCAAGATCATAATAAGGTGCATAGATTAGATAATAATGTAATATCAATGTTGCTTCCCTGATCTTGAAAATTATTTAGGGGCAAAGGGTATCATGTCTGCAACTAACTCTAGAAGAGATCAGAAAAAATCTATACTATAGAGAGTGAAGGATAAAGCAAACAATAAAATGTTAATGTGCAGGCTCTAGGTGATGGGAATATGAAAATTCTTTGCATTCTTCTTGAAGTTTTTCTTTTTAAATCTGAAATTATTTTAAAGTAAAAAGTTAAACAAGGCTAATTTACACCAATGGTCTTGGTAGGTCTTTACCATGAAGACAAAGAGAAGAGGACTCAATGAAAGTAAAGGAATAAATCAGGGACCAGGAACAATGGGGATGTAAGTAATCCAGAAGGTCTTGAATAGTGGGTGCAGTGTAATAGGGCAATGTTGTCCTGTGGGAAGTTAAGTCAGGATGTTATAACCAGGGGACTGAGAGGAATAGACTGCATTTTAGAAAGATTACACTAGCAGAAGTGTGAACCATTCAAGATGGGAGTCAGAAAAGCCAGTTAGTAATTAGCTTAATAATGTAAAGAGTGAGTACAAGGGTCTGAATTAGGGTGGACGCTGTATGGATGAAAAAGCAAGTATGATAAAATGTAGTAGTAAGGAGCACAAGTTCTGGTTTCAGATCCCAGGTTGCATTTCCTAGCTATGTCATCTTCAGTGAGTTACTTAACCTTCCTGAGATTTAATTTTCCTTATCCACAAGATGGACAAAATAGGAATATATCCCTCACAGAGTCATTAAGATTAACAAAAGAGATTAATAAATACAAAATGCTTAGGGCAATTTTGTGGCACATAGAAAGGACCCAGTAAATTAAAGAACTCAATAAATTTAAGGAGTCCTTAAATTGAAGGACTAGCAAAAGAACACACCTAAAAAAAAAAATCTTCTTATAGGCATTATCAAGATCTACCTGTTAATTAGTTGTGTTTTTAGCCTCAGAGAATGACAGTACCTTTCACTTCGTGCCCAGGCTTCTCAACCTTGGTATTACAGGATACCAATCATCCTAGCTTCTACCCACTAGATACCAGTAGTTGACCCCCCAGTTATGAGAATCAAAATGTATCCAGATATTGCCAAATGACCCCTGAGGGAAAGAATTGCCCCCTGAGTGAGAACCAGTGACCTAGATGATGAGCAAAGGAGGAGAAGGAGCAGGTTTAGCACAAGACACCAGCAACAGGATCCTCCACTGAGGTCAACATACAGAGTGTTGGGTTAGGGAAGCATTACTACCCAGAACTTTCTTTCCATTTCAGCTGTCCCAGCAAGACTCTACTAGGTAGTCTACCAGGAAACCACAGCTATGGACAAAAAGGGTGCTGTTGCTGAATTGCCATAGAAGTAACATGTTTTAAAGGATGTTTAAAAATGTAGAAAGTACAAAAGGCAGATTACAAAATGGTGTTTTTATAATTTATATATAAATATATTTACACATATTTATAATTTATATATATATATACACACATATATACACATATACACATGGGCATAGTAAAAAAGGGTAAGATATATATAATGAAATATTAATTGTTGTTCTTGCTGGATAATTTTATTAATTTTTTCCCTATGCCAAAATTCTGGCTTCACTCAAAGAAATGAGGAGGAAAATCTATACTAGATGTCATTTTTAAGCTGAAAAATAAATGGAATTTTAAGATATTAGAGCATTTTTTCATATAGTGAAAGGTTAAAGAAAGGTTTCAAAGGACAGAACCAAAAAATAAAAATAGCCCCACCTAAGCAAGGATTGGTTAGCCATAGTAAAAACTAAGGGTTCTTAAATATTTACATCAGTTATTCCACCAAATGTTCTAATAACATTCTCATTGGAGACTCTGTTAATCAGACCTTCCTTAAAGTTTTGAGATTGCTCATCATTAGCTACAATGACTTTGGGCAAATGCCTTAACTTCCCCACATCTCATGTTCCCTATCTGTAATAAAGGGACAGACTTGTTCCCCCACAGTTAGGTTATTGTAAGGATTAAATGAGACAATTCATGTAAAACACTCATAAACCCTACTACTTATTATCATTACCATCATTATCTCATCCAGAAAAATCATTCATCATATCTAGAAAAAAAACCAATTTGTTGAGGAAGAGGCTATTATTAAGAAGGCTGCTAAAGAGAAGGAATGATCCTAAGATGCAGATGCCCATGGAAGTAATTGCCCCTGGGGAGTGGCAGCAACTCTCATCATGCCCAAAGACTGTATGAAGCAGGATAAGAGGCCATCATAAAGCCAACTTTTTTTTCTTTTTTGCCAGCAGTGAATAAGCCAATAGGTAATCCTCTCCATCCTTTACTTTCCTCATGATTCTGAGGGAGGCTGGGTAGAAAGGAGAATGCTCTTAACTCAATGATGCTCACACAGGTACACCATGCTTGTAGTAGCATCAAAATCTTTGAATGATCTCCAGTGCCTTGAACCATATGCTCTTCCTCTCCCACAGTCCATGGCTACAGTTTCACCCAGTCTGGACCCCATAATGATTCATCTTATCCACCCATTCACTACCAACTTAAAATGTTTCACACTTCAGATTCTTTCCTCTTCCCTGGTCCCCAGTTTCTTCAGTCTTTTCGAGGACTGACAAGTATTAGTTTATTCATGTTTACTTGCTCATTTGATAAATATTTACCTAAAACTTAGTAGAAGTTGGTGTGTACTAGATGCCAGGGGTAAAAGTGACTATTGGTAAAAGCACATATTTCTTTCAAAACTTGTGGACTTTCAGAGAAAATCAGACATTAAATAAGTAATTATAAGCATTTTTATCTGTCAGTGTAGATTAATTGTTCATCTGGTTTTCTTTAAGGTAGCTGGAAAGGCATGGCTTTGAAGTAGGTGAAGTTGGAAACAAATCTTGGTTCTGCCACGAGCTTGCAATGTGAACTTGGCATATATATTACATTTTTTATCTTTAGTTTTCTCATTTTTAGAGTGAAGATGAAATATCTTTCTCATGAGATTTCTGTATACCTTAAATAAGGTAGTGCAGCTGAGAGGCTGTGGTAAAATAAAAAAATTTGTCTGGTTCCTTTTTTTCCAAGGAATGAAATCCTTGAGATTTCCAGAGTAATGGGTATCTTCATTATCTAATGAGATGACTCATGGTGGGCCCCTAGAAAACTTCAGGACAGGGCTGGTCACCAGAAAAACCCACCACATGATTAGATGTTTGGGATTTTCCAAAGAGGGGAAGAGGACTGGAGACAGAGTTTAATCACTTGGCCAATGATTTATTCGGTCATGGCTACATAATGAATCCTCAATAAAAACTATGAACACAGGAGCTCAGTGGGGCTTGCTGGTTGATGAATGCACTATGCCTGCATAGTATGTAACATACTCCTCAAGGAGAGGTCACCATAAGCTTTGCATTCCTTCTCATACTTCATCCCATGTGTCTCTTTGTTTGACTAGTACCACTGATTTGCGTTCTCTGTGAAGAAACTGAGTTCCGTAAGTCATTCTATTGAATATGAGGGGGTTGTGGGAACCTCCAAATTTATAGCCAGTCATTTGAAAGTGCAGGTGGCCTGTGGACTCCCAGGTGTGGCTAGTGTCTGAGGTAGGGCAGTCTTGTCTGAGGTAGGGCAGCCCCTTAACTTGTGGGGTCTGTGCTGGCCCAGGTGGTTAGTGCCAGAATGAATTGAATTGCACACTCACTTAGGGTTGACATGAATCAGTACCTAGGCACATGATTGGTCCTTAGTAAATGCCAATTACCTTATGACATCTCTCCAATTCTATCATGCCCAACTCTAACCGTATTTCCATTATCTTTTATCTCAGATGGCTACTTGGAGAGTTTCAAACATTATATCCATAAAAAACATACTTTTGAGCATAACATTTTAGTGCATGAACCAAGACAAGGCCACAGATGAACAGAATGCTAGGAGACAATGCATCTGAGTTTAAACTATTAGAAATGCCAAAAGAAGCTTAAAGGCTAGGAACCAGTGGAACATTTTGTGATTTTTTTTCATTAACTGTTTGATGTTGAGAAAATCTGCAGTGTCAACTCTATCCATCTTATAAATTCAACTGTAGTTCTTCAAATGCTGCATATTGGCCCATAATCAAAGTATGGCTTTCCCAGAGCCAGTGTTAACTACAATGGCTAATATGTTCTGCGACAAATAAATCTTCCCAACTGAAACTGCGTATTTGTGGTTAACAGTTTAATCTTTTTAGGAGTCTTTTGGCATTGTTTATCTTCAACACTGCCAATATACACACAACCCATCACTTCAAAGACTATCCTACTGCTGTTTCAGCAGCAGATGAACTGTAAATATATAAACGTCATTGTAAAGACCAAAATAAAATTGTGTTTGCATTTTTTTTTAAATAAGATCACTTCAGGTTTAGAAGACAACTTCAATCTCTAGAAACCTGTTCACAATTATTTTCCCTTAGGGGCTATTATGATTTAGAAGATGTAGGGGTTAGAGTGGGAGTTAGGAACTGTCAGTTCTCATGCTGATTCAGCTGTGGATCCCCTGGATGAACCTCATTCAAGCTCCTTCTTTTCCCTGGTTGTCTCAGAAAGTGGAATCAGTGATCACAACACATCATGCTGGGACATTTTGAGAATGAACAGTCAACTCTAAGATAGCAATGGCTAATACTATTGACAAATAACCCAAGTGTGTTACCTTAAAGATACTTTTAGATAGATATATTTCTCTTCATTCTCTCACCTGATCCTTTAACAAGTAGACCCATTAACAAATATAAATGTTAGGTGATTTAATATTTACTTCTTTTGCCTACTTAGTCCTAGAGTTTCTAGCAATAAAAAGTTCAATGACTAAGAGACAGATAGATATAACAGATAAAAAAATAAATTAAAACAATCCAGGAAGTGGGAGCTCTTAAATAGTTAAAAATGTACTTAATCCAGTACCTCCTCTTTCTTTCCCTCCAAGGACACGGAGCCCACAGCTCACTTTCAGGCTTTTATCACCTATCATCATCTGGGGCTGGAAACCTTTGTAAACAATAGCTTCCCACCTCTTCTGTACCTCTTCAACTCCTGTTCAGTCCTCTCCATCTTAACCATGATTTTCCTTCATTTCCACAGAACCCATTTTTCCTAATGATCTCTAAACCCTCAAAATTCTGTGTCCTCAATTCAAGGCTCCAATTCTCCCTTTGCATATCTCTCTATGAAAGCTGAGCCTCCAACTCAGAAATTTCGATGAAACAGTAACTATCAGACATTCTCAATACTCTGTGTCTTTTGTTGTTTCTACCCGTCTCCTTGCCAGGCTGCACAATTTCACCAAGTGTGAAGATTTTCTACAGGGCTAATCAATAATAGCAAAGGCTGCTGAGAAGTGGAGGGAGAAGAAAATAAAGAAAAAAAAAATCCTTGAGATTTATTTTATTTGACAGTCACTTTATAGTGCTTACTGTGCTAAACACTGTTCTAAATGTTTTACAAATATTGTTTGATTTAATCCTCAAAGCAATTCTCTGAAATAGGTCCTATTATAATAGTTTTCCATTTTACAATGAGGAAACTGCAACACAGAGATTAAGAAACTTGCTCAAGATACAGCAGAAAGTGACAGTGAAAAGACAGGCTGATCCAGAACCTATACTTTTAAATACTAATCTATAATGCTTCTCCTTTATATCAGGCAGTTATTTGTAAACTTTTTTCTTTTTTTCCAGAGAGAAATTTCAACAGAGTGGAAGTAGGCAGAGTCTAATTGTAAAAGGGAAATATGTGCAACATTAAAGATTTATGTTAATATCTTATGTTAATACATTTCTTGCTGAATGGAAGGAGACACATTAAAAGAAGAGCCCTTTTTTTTTTTTTTTTTTTTTTTTTTTTTTTGGCTATGGAACGCTATGTCCTATAAATAGAAATGGACATTGCAAGGAGACAGCAAAAATTGTTGGAGTGAGATTTCAGAAAAAGTGAAGGCTTTCTATGTGAAATGATTGAATCTAGATAGAGGAGGATGTGAGACATTATTTATTCAGCACCCAAGGAAAAGGGCTTTCTGCTATTCTTGAGAGTTAGAGATACAAACAAGTTGTTTATACTGGGAAAAGTGAAGAGGAGTCCACTCAATGAAGATGAGTAATAGTATCACAAAGCCAGAAGAGTCTCCATACGATTAGAACGAATAAAATTGCAACAGTCAGTTTAGTTCAATCTCACAACTCCTTCTAGAAACATTCCTCAGCCTAAGTATAGAACTGAGAATCTCTCTGGGATTTAACACTTCTAAAATATTGATAAATTTTATTTCATAATAAAAGTTTCTTGGGGTAAACCAAATGAAGATAACTGTTGTACACACTTTGGAACAGTAAAAATAAAAATCTAACATAGAGTCTTACCAATATATACTTAAAAAACAAACAAACAAACCTAGGAACTCAAGTGCATAGCAGCTCATTTCCATATTAAAAGGCAGAATTATTATGACTGGTTAATGCAATAACTTTGACTTTTACTTAAAAATCCATTTATCTGGGCCCTAGGTCACAAATACTAATTAGAATTATTTTGACTTTAGATTACTTAACTTTTAGATTAACTAGTTAAGTTAATCCAGTAAACTAATATTTCTAAATGTCTTTTAACAACTTATGTGTTAAAAAAAATACATTTCTTCTGATGAGATTCACAGCTGGAAATTCATTTCCTCCACTTAACATGCTTTGTAATGCAACATGGCAACTCTTTCTTTGAGCTAAATATTCACTTGTGTAAATTTGCCATTTTGGGGAATCACGCAGGTGAATATGAGATGCTCACAGGGACAGTCTTTTAAGCCAAATAAAATTGAGACTGTTTTAGCTGCAAGTTTTTTCAGCTGCCACATATTATGAAAATTATGTCCGTTAAATCAGTCCTGGCCCATAGCCAAGAGAAGAAATAATCATGGACTTATTTGTGTATTGTATATTTTTATTATTTGTATATTGCTCATAATAAATGACAAGAAGAGGCTGTTGCTATCTCTTATTTACTAACAATCTTATCTCTTATTTACTAACACTCTAGAGTTTTCTTGGCCGTCTGTAATCAGGACTCATGTCTTTAAAAATTCAACAAAGATATAATCAAATGCTTGCTGAAATGGCTCAGGCACTTTAACCACAGTACATAAATATTGAAAAGAGCTAAAAAGTCAGAGAGAAAATGTCTTTCCCACTTACTGTCAGATGAACTCTTTGGGAACTCTGGGTAGCCTGTTAAAATTTAATGAGTTTAGAGAATGTGTTGATCTGGTAGCTGGATTGAACAGGGGCCTAGTGCATAAAAGTCACCTGACATAAGATGAAAAATATTCCCAAATGTGAGCCAATAGTGAGGATTACCAAATTCCCTTAGTTGAGAACTATGGTTTTGAACTTCATAATCAGAAATCAATCTTTTAAAATGCTGGGCTTTTTTAAATAGTAGTTTTCAAAAAGTCTGCTGACAATGTATTTGGATGGAGTGAGCCTTTACAACATAAGACAGATGTACTAACAAAGATATGATTTATAGCACATTTAAATTAAATCTCTCCATGAATCAACTCTCTTATCTGTATAGTGCTCTGTTTATACAGCATCTCTGTGTAAATAAACTAACAATGATTGCAAGTTTCTCAATTATAGGCCAAAATATTTCACTAAATTAAATTTGTCACTGTAGTTATAAATGTTTACATGCAAACAAGTTCTTTCGGTTTATTTTATCATAATATAAGATGAATTTTGCTTGTGCCTGTGAATAATTTATGGCAAAAAAAAAAGTGATGCAGTTGATTCTTGTTTCTCATGGCAGTTATATTCTGTTAAGTTGCTGCAAACACTGAATTGTGAATACTGAACCATTGCAACTAGGGCTATACAGGATTAGAATTAATCCCACCAGCCTCTGATCATAACATTTTCATTAACCAATTAATACATCACCTTGTTTTATGTATGTTTCTTACTTAATATATATTGTTGATTAACTAACATTGAACTCAGAGCCAACAGCACTATAACTCACGACAGAACAAAGTTCTCGTTTGATATTGTAAAACTAATAGTTCTATAGTCACATGATGGCATGTTGAAGCATAGTTAACAACAAAGGCCTTGTAGACTCTTTCAGTTTTCCTTATCTACTAAAGCTACTAAAACTCTAAATATATTGCTAAAGAAACATAAAGTTCTAAGAAACAAGTTGTGATGGTCCTCTTTCCTTTGAAACTGCGAGAAGCAACTTTTCTCACAATAAATTAACATTAGCTGTACTTTCTTGGAGAAAAACTCAGACCAAATTAGTTCGAGTCTCTCAAAACATGACATAACTCCGCATGTTGATGACCTCTTATTTGTTTTTATTAACTTTAATACTTGACATGATAAGTTGACATATCTATCTTTAACATTACATTTGTGAGTCTTGTTCTTGGGATATTTTAGCTGAGCAGGCATAATATACACATTTAAGATGGTGTATGGTTGCAAAATCTACTGTACAATGTGTCTCAGATGCTGAATTTTTCAGAGAGAAAAAGAGTTAGATTTTCACTTGAGAGTCTTTCCTCTTTCAGTTACCTCTACACAATTGAACTACTATCTTTGTTAAGGAATAGAATTTGCTAGTACAAAATTGAATCATAGTCATTTCACTTAGTTATTAATTCATTTAGGTATTTAATCATAGTCATTTCTTAGTCATTTCACTCAGGTGTTTAATTTATTACAAAGAAGGCACATATGACTAAAAGTATTACTGCCCTGGTTGCTATATGTAAGTGATGAATCACTAAATTTTACTACTGAAACTAATATTACATTGTATGTTAATTAACTAAAATTTAGATAAAAGCTTGAAATATTTTTTAAAAATTACTGCTAAATACCACCCCAAAGTGACCAGATGCTTATTTCTGAGAATGCTTTAAAACGGGTATTATTACACCCAAATGAAACAATCATCTTTCACTGCAATGTAAGCATCATTTGACAAGCTTATTTCAACAAAATGTCAGGCTGACGCTCCACTGAGATCTGTGGCTTTAAGAGAAAAGGAGAAATGTAACTGGCTTCCATTTCAACTAATAAAGTCTAGGCAGGATAGGAAGGACAGGCACTGGAATAAATTTTGAATTCCCTTTGCAAAACTGTCTCAAAATGCATGTCAAATCTACTCCAGGTAGAGCCTACAATGCTTATTTAATCCTGTGTTCACTTTATGATGTCTAACTTGATATTATCTTGAGACATTTTCACCAATTGAGCAGTCATTTAATTTGAAAATTACTTAACAGCTGGCTTTCATCAGAATTCTATTTCAATTAAAAAGGCACTACATATTTTTTTTTAACTTGATGATTGGAAGTGGTATCATTCATTCCTCTCTGAGATCTTCCAGAGTAGGGATAGATTTCTTATGTCCATCATGTAGCTTACAGAGCTCTCAGTTATAAAAGTGAATCTAAAGGAATTACAGAATCAACAAACATAGTTTTGCCATTTGGGATTTTCATAATTGGAAAGACGTGTAGAATGATGACAGTATGCTGTAACTTGGAATCATCTTCTTGTACATTTATTCTAACACCTTTCAATATGTTATGTAAATTTGATAAATCTTATCTTTGCTTTCTCTTTTCCAGGTATATTAATCTTATCTTTGCTTTCTCTTTTCCAGGTATATTATTTTACAATCATAGCTGTCAAAAAGCTAATTGAAAATGACAGCCAATTCATATATAAGGTTTAGAAAAATCATTTTCCTGTGTTTTAGAGTTAATACGGAAAGATAAGTTGACCCATCAGCTTTTTAATGTTGTAAAACTTGGAAAACCTACTTATTTTTTTCCAGCCTGATATAATAAAAATGTAATTATACTATCTACAGAGGAATATCATATATGTGGCCTTTAGAAAGTCATGGAAGAGGGGGCGCCTGGGTGTCTCAGTCATTAAGCGTCTGCCTTCGGCTCAGGTCATGATCCCAGGGTCCTGGGATGGAGCCCCACATCGGGCTCCCTGCTCAGTGGGAAGCCTGCCTCTCCTACTCCCCCTGCCTGTGTTCCCTCTCTCGCTGTGTCTCTCTCTGTCAAGTAAATAAATAAAATCTTTAAAAAAAAAAAAGAAAGTCATGGAAGTGGTAGAAAGGAAATATCTGTTCACAAATATTTTATTGCACAATCTACATGATAGTCCATCATGGCAAAATTTTTACCTTTGGCCCTAGAAGTGGGACTAGCCAAAGAACAGAAACGAAAAAAAACCAGGAGAACCTTTTCTGGGTAGTATCTAGATTGCTGATTCAAAAAGCTATGTTGTAATATATTCTTTTTTTAAAAGATTTTATTTATTTTAGAGAGAGAGAGAGCAGGGGGAGGAGCAGAGGAAGAGGGATGAGCCAACTCCTTGCTGAGCATGGAGCCCAGTGCAGGGATGGATCCCACAACCCTGAGATTATGACCTGAGCCAAACCCAAGAGTCAGACACTTAACTGACTGAGCCACCCAGGCACCTCTATGTTGTAATAGATTCTTTTTTTTTTTTTTTTGAAGCTGGCCTTGTACTGTATCATTTCACTATATATCGCTCAACATAAGCATGAGCACAGAAAAATATCTGATACAAATCTACATATTATAACATTTGTATGGGAGGCAATAAGAGAGCTGTATAGGTACATTGTGTTTGTCCTCTTTGTCTCCACCGGTAGTTTTCAATAAGCAAGATTGAAAATGCCTATAGGAGTAGTGAATGTTCCAGCCCTTCATTGCTTTCAATCCATTTATGGACAAAGCCAGTGTTCATGGACTTTTACTAAACCAAGAACACAGTTTTCTGAACTCACTCCTTCACTATGTTTGATATAGTTGAAATCTTTTTTTCTTCAAAGGTTGTTTAACAGGTCCACCAAGTCACAGGCAAAACTCCAACTTCTGACAGGGTTTCTGCCTTTGGATTTTGGCTTCTGTTCCAATCTTTCAGCATGGGACTACTGGAAGAGAATATCTCTGAAGACTTCAGAAAACCATAAAAGTCTTACTAGAAACCCTTGCCTTCCATCTACTTCTGAGATTAAGAATCACAGAAATAGACTGACAATGAGAACAAAGTGAAGCCATCAAACAGCAAAACTGGTCAGTGTATGATAATTTATAATTTATGCATAGATTTTTATCATATTGAATGGTAACTATAAAGAACACATTGTGAGAAAAGTTTTCAGGAGGGAATGAATCTGTAGAACTTGACTACTTCCCAAGGTATTACGAAGATAAATTATTGACTGAAAAGAACAGAACTGGATAGAATCCATTTGGCTTTGTTTAAATACTTTTCCTCCTGATCTATTGTCTTCCAAACTGGAAATAAAAATCTCTAAAAATGCAGATAAAATTTAACTTCTGGGTGAGGTGTACTTAATTTAGATGTACCCTAGCTTTTACCCAAAAATGTCAATCTGTTCTTTTCATCTGACCTGCCATGTACACATTGGTCAAGTAAGTAAAGAGAAAAGATATGCCTGAATATGTTATTCAGGAAATAACTTGACCCATTAATATACTTGCATTTTTTAAGGTTTTCTTGGTTTATAATGACTTGTTGCAATTTTTAAGCTAATGTCCTCTGATTGGTAAAAACGATAAAACCTATGCAGGTGGGGTGCCTGGGTGGTTAAGTGACCGACTCATGATTTTGGCTCAGGTCATGATCTCAGGGTTGTGAGATTGAGTCCCATGAGGGGCTCCACACTCCGCATGGAGTCTGCTTGAGATTCCCTCTCCCTCTGCTCCTCCTGTCCCTGCCCTGCTTGTATGCATTCTCTCTCTCAAATAAATATATTTTAAAAAATCTTTTTTAAAAAGTATGCTTTTTTGGGTGCCTGGGTGGCTCAGTCAGTTAAGCATCTGCCTTTGGCTCAGGTCATGATCCTGGAATCCCAGGACTGAGTCCTGCATCAGGCTCCCTGCTCAGTGGGGAGTCTGCTTCTCCCTCTGACCCTCCCCTCCTCATGCTTTCTCTCTCTCACTCTCTCAAATAAATAAAATCTTTTTTTAAGTATCTTTTTTAAACTTATTAATGAAAAAGAAATATAAAGCATCTTCTAAAACTTTGCTTAGTCGTAATTAAACGCTTATCAAATGGTTACCAGGTGCCAGTATTGTCCTGAACAGTTTAACCTTCAAATCAATGTATGTGGCAGTTACTGTTGTGTTTCCAGTTTTACAAATGAAGAACCTAAGGCATAGAGAATCTAAGTAACTTCCCAAGTATCACGAAGTTCATTTAGTGGTTGAGCCAAAATTTGAAGCTAGACACACCAAGAAATTTTGTTTCCACCAATATAGGTCCATTATCATAAATATCTAGATGTCAACATCTGGATTATATGTAGACAAAATCCAAAACCAGATTAAATGACTCTTAATGACATTATCAAACATCATGCTCCTGAGATATATGGACTCTTTGCTATTTTTTTTTCATATGATTAAAAAAACCTATCTCAGATAAGTAGGCTTGGGTGGTAAAGTAGAAATTTTGAAGACTACAGTATTTTCTTAATGTTCTCCTTTCTTCAGTCTCTTTTTTCTTCAATTTAGCTTTCAACTAATACCAGAGTTGGCTACTTAGGACATATCTTGATCACACCATTCCTTTTTTAAAACTCCCATTTCTCTTCACTTTGAACATGATAAAATTTAACTATTTACCTTGGGCAGAAGTGCCTTCACAAGCCTCGGTCCTAAATCAAGCCCTCTATGGCTCTTTTTCTTTGTTAATATTGTTCTCTCTGCCAAAACTTCCATTAACCATCTTCTCCTTCTCCCCACTCTACCCTCCACCTTCTTTCTGCTTTGCATAGTCTCTACCTCTGTCTCTTTCTTTGTCTCTTTCTCTCTGTATCTCTGTCATACACATACACATTTCTTCTCTAAGAATTAATTTTACAACTTTCCATCTGCAGTCTCATGGCCCACTAAGTCTCCCTTTATTACAACACATTATCTTCTCTTGGAGTTCTTTATTTATGTATCTTATTTCCTCAACTGAGAATGACCACCCTGGAGTCTAGAGCTGGATTATTTATCTTTCTATACCTACCGCCCAGGGTTTTGTAAGTAGGCAATGCTTAATCAATGCAGTTGCATGAAATTGAACTGAACTGAATCTAATTGGACTGAAGAATGTTTGTTCCAAGTACATGAGAGAATTAGACACTATGCACAGCTCTGATACTTGAATTTTTTCTAACAGAAAATGATTTCAGTTGTTTGGTTCTTTTGCATCTTGCACGGTGCCTATCAGTGTTTGACACAAAGGTTGTGTCTGATACATTTTGGGTGATTAAATAAATCCATCTGATTTATCCAATATCTATGACATAGTTGAGAATAAAACCACTTTCTTAATTATGGTATCCTTGAGAGGCATCACATGGGGTTCATGTGGACTTTGAGGACCATCTGATGGGGTTTGAATCCTTGCTCCCACACATATTACTTGTGTGACCTCAAACAAGTTAAGCAAGTGCCTTACTTTCTCATCTGCAGGGTGAAAATAACATTAGTGAAAACTTGATGGAATTATTGGTAGAAATAAACAAGTTGATATGTGTAAAGTGCTTAAAAGTATGCCTGCCATATTAGTCATCTTGGCAAAAGTGTTAGTTAAGGTTATTATTTGTTGTGACTTCCTTTTTTTTTTCTCTATACTTACTCTGTACTCCTTTATGTCTACTGCAAGACTCTTTCAAGAAAATGATAGTAGTTTTCCCATATGAGAAAATGCCAGGGTAGACAGAGTTAGCCACATACAGTGCTTTCTTTTATAAAATTGAAAGAAATTTCAAGCATATATTTCTTAATCCTGCAATGTCCCTAGAATATGTTTTATTTTCTTTGTTCTCTGTGGTTTTGCAATATTTATTATTTATTACTTGTTATAAACAAGTTTTTGTAGTTTTTCCACTGCAAAAAACACCATGATCTGACCTCATCCACAAAGATCTGTTTCTCCAAATCAAAAACTATATTATACTGAACTAAATAATAGGTAAAACAATGAAAAATAGTAGAAATTTAATGAAGTCATAGAATGATTAATGCTAATTTACCATTTATCATAAAAATGTTTGTTCTATAGTAGCAATATTTCATTTCCATCATTGTTACTGTTTCTTCTTAATGAGATCTTAAACTATTGAACTTTTCACAAAGAGCAAAATATACTTCTTGTATTTCCAAAACATTTCTACTAGACACAGATCCTAACCTATAGTTCTCTTTCTCACTTCACTTTTGCTTGTTTGAACTTTTTTGAATTTTCTTTCATTTCCTGACAGGATTGCTTTTCTTTCCTGGTGCAATAAGATTTTCATTATAGTTTTTGGATGGACACTTGTGACATAAAACCAAACCCAAAAGATTCATCACATATCCAAACAAATCTGACTTTCTCAACTTTCACTTTTAGCTTCTACATAAAAGACAGCTTTGGAGTTATTTCTTTGCAAGCACTCTAATACAAATTGAGATGGTAGATTAAAACAGCCATGTATGTGAGCTATTTATATTAACATGGCTTTCCTTTAAAACATTTCTTTATTTAAAACACATTTACCTTATAATCTCTTTCAGATTGTTTTAGTATTTTGAGTGTTGTGGCATTAATTCATCTGTTTGCCTCATCTGCTGACTCTTCCTCAAGGTGATTTTCTTGTGAGGTTTGCAATCTATTAGAATGGACTTCTTTTTAGTTTGGTTTTAAAAATCCTGCTGGAGTCCAGAATGCCCTGGGTTATGAAATGATGGCTTCTGGCTTTCTGTTGCTGAGGACTCAAGGGATGTCAGTGATTTGGGACTAGGTCTTAAGGTTAAATTCTCATATCATGTTATCTTCACCACCCAGGTAGTACAAATTTTGACCCTACATCAGCAATGATTCAGACCTAGCCTTTTAATTTTTCAGAGTGCTTGTTTTTTTCCAACAAAAGTCCAAGATAAATGGCAAGTTTGTTTGTACTTTCCCTGGTTAATTGTTTGGAATTTTTTTCTAGGCTATGAGTATTGAAAGCCCTTAGAGATTTTGTTTTTTGTGTAAAACTCTCAGATTAAGATTCTCTCCTTTATTGGTGTTTGCAAACATTTCTCCAGTCTCCTGGTTATTAAAAACCCACCTCAAGTATCTAGGGCTTATACCCTTTCTGAAATGCATGTGAAATGCCTTGGAATCAGGTTTCTGTTACCTCTTTCACTTTTCCTTTCTTCCTTTTATTTTTTAAATAACACCTAGTGATTTCTCTCTCTTTTTTTATTTTACCTTCACTTTAAAATCAATCATTACATATGAGAGTATAGTTGTTTGGCTACTCATACATAAGACATTACAGAGAATACCACTAGACATACACATCTATATTCTTATCATTGATCTATTTGAAACAGTAGGACCCCTTGTAGAAAAGGTATGTGCATTCCTGACAAAGGAAAGGTTACCACAGAAGATGATCTTGAGGAAATTCCCCTTAGACTGATCTTTTATGATCCTATAGTTAGTTACCAGTTTAGAGTCCTGAAAATCAGTACTGTAGTTGAGAGATAGAAAGTGATTGAAAAGGGGCACCTGGGTGGCTGAGCCGGTTAAGCATCTGACTCTTGGTTTGGGCTCAAGTCATGATCTCAGGGCCCTGAGACTGAGCCCTATGTGGGCTCTGTGTTCAGCAGGGAGTTGCCCTGGGATTCTCTCTCCCTCTGCCCGTCCCCCAATGTGTGTGCACATGCGTGTGTGCTTTCTCTCTCTCTCAAATAAACAATTTTTTTTAAAAAGTGACTAGAAAAGACAGTGTTTCTAAATCATGCAGTGATCCTCCTCATCACCTGTGAGCTCTAAGTCAACAAATTTTCCTACTTTCTAAAATCTATTTGTTAGCTGAATATCAATCTCACAGCACTCTCATGATCATTCACAGATATGCACACAGCAGAGAGAAATTTAGGTGCCTGTCACATATGCTCCTAGCTGAGGTTGATAATGTGACACTGACTGTTTCAGTTCTCAGACTAAAAACAAATGTCCTTTTTTGTAGTCTATTCAGTGCCACATTTTTCACATTTTTGTGCTTTCTCTTGGTAATTTTGCTGTTTAAAATGGCCCCCACGTGTAGTGCCCAAGTGCTGTCTAGTTTTCCTAAGCGCAAGAAGGTTGCCATGCGCTTCACGGAGAAAAGTATGTGTTAGGTAAGCATTGCTCAGGCATGAGATCCGGAAAAGGGCAGTGGAAATTTGCTTGTCTGTATGTGAGGCTGCTCCAGAAAGGGTTAAAGTAACATCTATAGTTTATGATGAAGGTATGGGGGCGGGGTGGGGGGGAGAGGAAGCTTTAAAATGGGCAATAAGCCCAATATGTGGATTTGTGCGATAATCACAGATAAAAGCAAAACAAACAAAACAAGAAACAAAAACAAAATAATACAAAACACATAGTGGAGAACACAGTTGTGAAACTGAAAGCCAAAGAAATTTACAGTCATGTTTCTCAGGGTTAGAAAAATGTTAAATCCTTCTCACTAGTGAGGTCTGGTTTGGGCATTCAAAAGGTAGTAGGCATGAAAAACATTAAACTTGAAGGCAAGTTCTTTAGGTGAGTGGGCAGCAGAATTGTTAAAATACCTGCTAAGTGTTATATAGGGAAAGGTTGTCTGGAAGAGCAGATTTCCAATGCTGAGGATACCAAATTATTTTATAAGGATGTTGGCAAAGAACCTATATAATACAAATGGCCTCCAAAGCTCGTGTATTTGAAACATTCAAAGGCCATAAAATAATTTATCAGAGATATTAAATGAGGTGTCCATAAACAGAAAGATACCTAAAACAAAGTTATATATTGATCAGTTGACAGAAATATGACCAGAGGCTCACAGGAACCTAAGTCTCTATTTCTGCTAGGAGTAGTGGTTCAGGATGGGCTAATTAAGTGCTTGCAGCAACTTTATAAAACATTACTATGAGTAATGAAAATGGACTATAATGCAGGTAATTAATATGAACTGTTATAACAGTTCAGAGATAGTGAGTAAACCTTTCATTAATTACATTCAAATGGAAATAATATATGTGAATGTTATAACTGAACCTCAGATTTGAGAAGGATGTGAACACACAGAACTACCAGATATCAGGAGAGCATGTTATCCACTTGCTAAAAGCAGTAAGACTGTTTTCTAAGAGGAATTGGCTATCTATTCAACTTTGTATCTGGTATCTGGCAATCCATTAGATCTCATTTCTACATTATCATGTATTTCATGAACTATTGAGATGGTTTAATAACTGCATTTTACTCAGCTTTCTATGACAGCACCTATAGAACTTTGTTTTATTTATATCCTTTATGTCCACCTTTCATATTAAACTATAACTCCTCAAAGGGTAGGATCGAGGTCCTACCTATTTCAGTATCCTTGTGCCTAACCCAGGTTATGGTACATAGCAAGCGTTAAATATTTGTTGAATGAAATTAATGAATAAGGACAAAAATATAATTAATAATGTCAGGAAATGATAACAGTAGATTTTTAAAAATCATGATCAGAGTTCAATTGTAATTTCCTTGTGATTTCCCAGAATTGTAATTACGGATAATACTGCAGATTCTGTTTTTTAAATTATTTTAATTTTGTAAATAAAGATGGATGCATCGTTGTAGTAAAAAAATTGAAGTATTAAAGTAACGTAATAATGAAAAGTGTATAGCCATTTGCCACCCATCATCTTACTCCTCTCCCTAAATATTTTTATTTGGTAGAGATAACTATAATTATAGTTAGAGGAAGAGTATATAAGTAAAACACACACACAGAGAGTTTATTTTTTCTTTTAGTATTTATGACATGTCACAAATATTGATTTAGAAACTATCAGATATCCAAAGATACAGTTTTATTTTAAACCACATCCTCCAAGAAAACCCACATATATATTCCTTCTATGCAGTATACTCTGTCTGCAATCTATTCAAACTAAAATGTGTTTGATATTAAGTTTTTCCAGTCAGTGAAGACATTATTATGACTATATTTACATGACCTTTGCATTCTCCATTTCCTGTGAAAGTTCTGGGGGATTCATGAGTCTGCCATCTCAGTACACTCTTAAACGTTAGCTCCAAAGAAAATGTAATTTTATAACTCAAGAAATCTTCAGATTAGAAATAAAAGGTAGATACTTATCACAACTCGGAAGCTGTCAATGGAGTGCATCCAGAGTTTAAAGAGGCTTAGACAAACCCTGGGGAATATTCATATGTCAAGAACTCCACATTACTGGCAAGCTGAAAGGAGCAGCTTATTGTTGATTTCTCGACTTGGAGGCAAACCAGTAAAAAGATCATCTGAGTTATAGAACTCATGCCAACAAAAGGATGTCACCATCATATTAGACACAAGAACCACACAGAAATAAGGAAACATCCCATGGTGACTTTATATATGCTCAAAAAGTCCAACACATTATCAATTGCTTATTACTAATAGCAAAAGAAACACACACTGCTCTTATTTCTTAAAGGCTGGCTTTAGAATGTTTGCCATTTTTACTTATTGATCCCTTCCTTCAGATGAATTTTTAAAATTCTATAACCTCAATACTCTCCTATAGTATTCATTACTATACGGGGGGGGGGGGGGAGAAACCTTAAACTAGGTCACTTGGCTTTCTTTCATATTGTTTCCTCCAAGTTCAAACATTTTCATCTCCTAATGGCCAACATCCTCTTAGAGCACAGTTAGGCTGAATACATGCAAGCCTCAGCACAATTTTCTGTGTAGTTTTAGCCTTCTTCCAGAAAAATAACAGTGCCTGCCCACTGTAGAAAGCTGGTCTACTTTCAATCAATAACTCTTTTCCAATGAGCCGAAAGTGGACTTCTCCTTGGAGTTGGTGGGTTTGGTGACATTAACCAGTTTTGTGAAAATAACCTCTGCATATAGAGAACAAGATTATTAATGTGACTATTTCTTAAACAAAACTTATTGAGTACCAACTCTCTTATGAGTACAAAATAGGTAAATAATGTGAACACACAAAAAATGGTGAGGATGGTTCCTTCTACTAAAATCATTTCTAATATTGACCTCTAACTATAAGTGGCACTTGTGAAAAGAACTAAGTAATTCAGAAATAAGTACCACCAGGATTTGAGGAGACAGATCATTGATTTTGCATTTGATGCATTCATGGATGCTTGCATTAAAAAGGAGGGATCACATAACTGCTTGAAAGGATATTAAGAATTAAATTGATGGAGACAAGATGGGAGAAAGATGTTGGGAGATCATGAGAGGCAGGGCAGTGAAGATACCATGCCCACTGAGGATGATGAGCAGATCTGTACTTGCTGAAGAGGAGAGTTGGTGGAAAGAAGAGAAAAGGAAATATAGTAGACCCAAGAAGGAGGAGAATGATTGAAGACCTTGAATGTCAAGTCTGGCAAACTGTTAAATAAATAAATAAATAAATAAATAAATAAAAATTACTAATTTATTCACTATACTCAACAAAATATTTTTATATTTTCATCAGGTTGGCATTATGTAGGTAAACTGTTTCACTAGAATGTGGAAAATTAGGGCAGAACTAAACTGGAAGAACCAGAAGAACAAGGAGAGAAACTGGATTTAAAAGCAGTAACAAAAACCTGGAGATTTCAGGGTAGTTAAGAAAAGAATATTTACCAGGTTTCAGAAGGTAAGTTTGAATCTGAGCAGTTGGTGTGTAGCCTCATGAAATCAGACCAGGAGAACAAAAGATCAGAGTTTAGAGTATGAATGATAAGGACATTAGGTGAAAAAGAATGGTTTCCAGGAGGTATGAAGAGGTTTGAGTAGCAGATAGGAGGCATCAGTGCTTTTATAAGCAAGAAGCTCCTACTCTGGCTCAGAAATAGTCCCAGAGGTACCTACACAGCCTCTACAATGGTCAGACCTGAGCCTTCCGTGTAGAAAATAAGGGACCCCTGTGGGGGTGGGCAAGTTCGTGAGCAGAGAACAAGGCAGTTTCCAACCCCAAACATCCAGAAATCTCATGGAATTCTTTGCTATATATCCACATATTCTGATGCCATATGGACACATTCAGACTTAGAACAAATGCTAGACATGGGACTCTTGGGCAATTGTCTTCTTAACAAAAATGTTTCCCAATCCTGTTCCTGAATACGCAAGTGGAAATTCTATGACTCCCATGGCCTTCCCCCAGTAATGCACTAATTTTTCTGGGAGCTGAAGTTTCTCTTTATAATAGACCTGCATAGACTTCTTGTTTTCTTAGCAAATTGCTGCAAGTCTTTGAAAGATTTTATTTTCCCTACTCCACATTCTCCCCAAAAAACATTTTTTAATAATGTTATAAATGGACTTTTTCTGGTTCTTTTGAAATGATTAGGTAGACTATCATATTACAATAGTGCTTTTTAGAAATATGAGCCCACTATTTAAGGATCCATAGATATATTCAGAAAGAAAGAATATTTCTTCCGTGAGTAAAGGAGTCAGTACTACTGCGTTTGTTTTAAATAAATGTAAGAGTGCAATGGAAAAAGAAAGAAACCCAAAGAGTATTTTGGGAATCAAGGGACTCAGGGACTGTGTTTCTAAAACTGGAAATGTGTGACAGATCAAGAGACTTTAATCAGCTAGTGGGTTTGTGAATCTAGATGTAAACTTGAAGTTCCCCACCTCCACCCCACTATTTATTAGTTATTCATACTATCTCAGGATATAAAATCGGATGTTACTCTCAATTATTTAAAATTATAGCAAAGATACCATTAACCTTTTGTGTTAGATTGTGTTTGTTACTCATTACTTGTTTGAAACATGAAGTGAACCCTGGTGTCTAAGGGGCAAGCTTATTGCCATGGTGGCAAATTTCCATGTTGTACTAAGAAAGATGCTATAAACTTCATTCTAAACACAGAGGATGTGCTAAACCACCAATATCCTCTTTTATTTCACAAGCAAACTTTGGAAACTATATCAGTCATTTGACTCTTGGCCAAATATTTTTAAGTTCCCAGGATTTAGAAAAGATCACCCAGTACTTTTAGTTTTAATAAGTCAATGAAATTATGTTTAAGGTCAGCACAATAAATAGGCCACACTTTTTTGATTTTGGATATCAGAAAGATCCAATTACATGAAGCTAAGAAAATGTATTCTGTTCATGAAACTTCACCATTAGTTTTCAGGCAATCTCACTGTTTTTGAACAACCACAGATGAGCAGTAGGCCATGAAGCAGAATGTGTCCAACAGAGGGCATGTGATCCATGAGAGCTAAGGAAGAATATTTTCTTCTAGTATCTGCAGGATTTGGCCAAGTCACTTGCACTCACTGGACTGCTCTTTCCTCATTTGGTAATAAGGGTTATGACTGGGTACTTTCCAAGATAACTTTCATTTTTAAAACCCTGAGACAATAAATCCTGTAGGTATAAGACAAACAACTTCTTAAGGGCCAGGACTCTGTCTTGTCCATGTCTGTACCCAACAATAAGAATGGTCCTTAGCATCCAGCTGAAAAAACCCAGGAACAAAGGAAGAACACAAATATTTATCATGTATCTTCTATGTCTGTGACCAAGAACTGGGCTACACATTTATTTTAAGTATTAATTGTGTTTCATCCTCACCACCATCTCTATGGTATTTTGATTGTGGCACCTACTTCATACTTGGGTAAATTGAGACAGAAAGAGGTCAATTAAATGATCCACGTTTACACAGTAAGGAACAAAAATGTGATGTGAACAAAGGTATAGATGATTCCATATTCACTTCTACTGTGCAGACCACTGATGAATACAACTGAGGCAATATTTTTTCCAAGATAATTTATTTGAGAGCTGAACACATACATACATGCATTGAGAAGAAGAAATTAAAAATGAGTGAGAGAATAGATGTGGTTTTCAACTGTGCTCTAAACTTTTGCTCTCTCTTGGATCTCCTCTAAAACCACAGCAAATCAATCATCTGGCATCCTCAGAGTTTTCACACGGGTCAGCAGGGGCTCCTGTACAGCTGCGTGTTTCTGGCGCACTATAATGGGAGCTGCTCTTGCGTGGCCTTAGACATGCTGCTGTAGCTGTGGGTGTCACCGTGCCAGCATGGGTTTCCTTTATATCTTTTGCAACTTGAGAAATTTCAAAATCATACTCTATTTCATAAGCTTTCTTGACCCAGAGTTTAGAGGAAAGAGAAGGAGATTGAAATAATGACCTACAGGACTTTGTTTTGATGTCCTCCCTGCAGTGTGTCCTGAGGCAAATGTGATCTTGGATATCAGAAAGATTGAGTCTGATTTGGGGTATCTCAGAAATCTCTATTCTCTAGTGGATATCACCACCTCCCCACAATGTTTCTTTTACTTCTTTGGTGAAGTTACAGACCCATTTGAGAATTATGAAAATACCAGAAAATACTTATATGTATACACTTTCAAAATTTTGCATTTCATAGATCAAGTTTTTAGCAGGTTGATAGCAGACTTAAGGCATCATCAAGATGATCCTAGAGCTTAGTTATTTTTTAGTGTTTATAAAAGTCACATTTAAACCTGGAGGAACCTTTTTCTGTAATGTAAACATCTAACACTAAGGTGCAAATCACTGACCACTATCTCTCAGCTGGGATTCAAGCAAGAGTCTCCTAATCGGTCCCCTGCTGTGGTCTATTCTCCACAATAGCCACCAGAGTAGTTTCTGCAAAATGTAAATCAGATTGCATTCTTCTAATGTGCAAAATCTTCTACAGGCTTCCCAAAATATTTAGGATGAACCTAGACTCCAGACTAGAGCTTACAGATCAGCGACTACCCATCTCTCCAACCCCAACTTCTGCCAACGTTGCCCAGGCATCTCTAGCCTTTCTCAATTGGGACAAGTTCATTCCCTCCAGTGATCTTTGTAGTTGATGTTCCCTCTGCCTGCTCTCTCCTCCCCCCATAGTAACATAGCACATTCTTTCACTCTATTCAGGTCTCTACAGATTTTACCTTCTCAGAGAAAGTTTCTTAATAGTATGTCCAAAATGGCAAGTCCAGCTTTAGTTTTATTCATAAAACTTACTTCTACCTGTCATTATATTACTTATTTGCATATATGTTTATAATCCATGTCCCTATAATAAAAAGTAAGTTTTGTGAAGACAGGAATGTAAATCAGTATATCCCAGCCCCTTGAATAGTTTTCTACCTCTGTCATTAAGTAAATGAATGGATGTAAAACACTTTTTTTTACATATGTTCAGTATATCTACCATCACCAACACTAAATAAATATTAACTTCCTTGACATTGTTTTCTTTCTTTAATTCAGCTATTAAAAAAAAATTGTAGCTACCCTGGGCAGAATATCATATAAGGGTCTCTGACTTAATTAATACACTTGAATGATGGCACCCCATCCTTTCAGAATGTTTCCTCTAAGTTGGCATTTCGGTTGTACCTCTAGAAGTCTATTCAAGCATTCAGCCAGTCCATGGCTGGCTGCCTCTAGATAAGGCAGTACCTGATATAATGAGAGGATCCCATGGTCATGGGTCCAATCCACACCTCCTTCACTACAGAGAGGGCTTCTTATCAGATGCTGCACTGTGTGGAATCCCATATCTGTGTATCTAATATTCTGGAAGTCCCAGATAGGAAGGCTGGTGGGGACCTTATAGGCAAAGGCAAATACATACCCATATTAAGTATCCATGCCCATGAGGATGAGCTACTGACTCTTCCATGCTATAAGGGCCCCAGTTATTCAACCTACACTGAGTATGTGGTTGTTCTCCTCAAAAAATAGGGCCATATCTGGGGCTCAGTGTTGGTCACTATTGCTGACATTGAGAGGCAGTGAGACTGGATTTGGTAAGTGAGAACTCATATTGTTTTGTTCATATGTGGCCTCTGTCTTTACCATGAGGGTCACTCCATTCATGTGTTTATCATTCTAATTCTAGAGTAACCAATGGAAAAGACTGGGTAATGTCAATTGGCCAAGTCATCTTGTCTACTTGATTCTTGATTCAGTGTCTCATCCATGGTTGATACTTTCCAGTGAGAGTTAATGAATAATATAAATTTTTTTTCTCTTTGTGCCTACTCCCATTTGCCCATTCACATGCTTACACCTCTGACCTCCTCATTCCTAATCTTCCATGGATTTTTCTTCTTAGGCCCCTGAGAAGACAGGCCATTGGCCACTCTCCAGAAATCTATATATAATCTCACCATGGGCCACTTTTCCTTCCACACAAGGTGGATAACCAGAAACACTGCTCACCATTCCACTCAAGACAGCTTTACAGTCTTCCAGATCCATTCCTGAGTGTGGCAGTAACTTAGCTGCTGTCCATTTCCAGCTTGCACTGTAACTCTAACAGAAGGGCCATGATGATGCTTTGGGTCACTGCATATCAATGACAACTGAGATGCTGTGTCCTGTAGCCTGGAAATATCTGGTTATTCCCCCTTTTCCCAGTGTACAGTCACTTGAGTAAATGGGTTGTGGGCCTTTTCAGGGAAGGACTGAGGGGACTGTTGCAGTGTCCTTGCCACAATGTTACAAGTCTTTTCTCCTTCAGTCAGTGGGTTCTAGATCTGAACAATGGCTCAGATCTTGAAACTTAGCAAGGGATTCTTTTTATTGGAGATGACAACTCTCAGTCTCCTGCTCCTCCATTCTTGCTTTTTTGTTTTCTTTTATCCCCCTTTTAATCATAAATATTAAGTACTACCCTTTGTCCCTAAAGACTCCATGCTCTGTTTTCATCTCCACGAGATGGAGATGGCCTCTGTGGATGAAGGCCTCTTGGCTGTCCCTTCAACTTTGCTGGTCATTAGAATAATTCTAGCCTCCTAGATTCTGGTGGTTAAGAACTGCTACCTGGCCTCTATTACTTGGAAGACACATCATCACCCTGGATGTTAACAAGCCCAGCTATGTGGCCGCTTCCCCTATTGTCATCTGTGGCCTGCAGAAGAGGTCACCACCAATATTCTTAGAGATGTCTCTCTCTGGCAGTCAAATCACTATGCAGTTGTGCCTTTAAGTGAAGGAGAGAGGCAGGCAAGTTTGGGTGAAAGTGCCCTGGGCTGCTGTGCCATTTAAGAAATGATCATCAAGGCCATTGGGGAATTCTTGAGCCAAAGTAGGATGTCAGTGGAGGTCCTTGTCTCCTAGTAATAGTTCTGCCTCCACAGCTCTTCCACACTTAGTCATTAGCTGAGAGTAGCCCAAAGAAGCAAATACAGTGATGAACTTCAGAGCATAACAATTAGGACCCTGGGTCGCTTTTCCTCCCTGTAGTCAGAGGTTTGTGAGGTACACTCTCCTGGGCCACCATATAACCTAAATGGTTACCAGTAATAACACACATAAATAAACTGTGATTTATTGATTCAGTAGAATACTAGACAGCAGTGAAAATCAAAAAGTTACTGCTACATACAACACATGGATGAGTCTCACAAATAGAATGTTGAGTAAAATAATTTAAGCACAAAAGAACACATACTATACATTTCCATTAAATGTTCAAAATCAGACAAAATAGACCTATAATGTTAGAAGCCAGGATAGTGGCTACTTCCGAAGAGAAGGGTAGAATAGTGGCAGGGATTGGGTGCATGCAAGTCTGTTGAGTTCCTAATACTTTTCTATTTCTTGATCTGGTAAATAATTAAACAGGTATATTCATTTTGTCATATTTGTCAAGCTGTACCCTTACACTTGTGCTCATTTTAATGTTAAACTTCAATACAAATTTAATTTAAATTAGGAAATATATATCTCAAGTCCCTAATTTTTAGCTTTTATAAAACTGCTTCAGTGAATACCCCCATACATATATCCATGTGAACTTGTGTGAATGTTTCTGCATATAGATTTCTAAAAGTAGATTTTCTGACCAATGTGAAGTTTTAAATTCCAATACTAAATATTATGTTGTCCTCCAAAAAGGCTATAAAAATATCTGCTTCTACCTACATCATGACTAATATTGAATATTATCATTTTATCTTTTTGCTAATCTCATAGGTAATAATGGAATCTTGGTTTTTTATAGGTATACAGTATACTTTGATGATCACTAGTGATAATAAGCATATTTTATGTCTATTAGAAATTCATATTTCTTCAACTGTAAATGGCCTGCTCATTGAGTACATTTTTGTACAGGGCTGTCTTCTTCTTGTGAATAGTAGAAACTCCATTTGTTTTGGGAATATTTGCCTTTTGTCTCATTAGTTTCGTAAGAGCACCCTGATTCATAGTACTAAAATTTTTATATCATAACAAAGAGGAAATCTACCTTTTTGCTGCAATGACAGGAGGGCTTGTGCCTGGATCTTCTAAAAGTCATATCAGATTATTAAGGAAAAGTGAAAGATAACTGTGGTTTAGGAATAAATCGTACCCTTGTTTTATATTACATAGAACTACAATCTTACCTTCTTCTAGGGGGTCTTTTACTTGATTCTTGCAGTGGTATTAAAATGAAATTAAGGGGTGCCTGGGTAGCTTAGTTGGTTAAGCATCTGCATTTCTCTCAGGTCATGATCCCGGGATCCTGGGATCTATCGAGCCCCATGTAGGGCTCCCTGCTCATCAGGGAGTCTGCTTCTCCCTCCCCTTGCTCATGCTCTCTCTCAAATGAATAAATAAAAAATCTTAAAAACAATGAAATTCAGCAGAAGCTTTAAAAGGCAAGGGTGTGTAGTAGGATTATATGATTACTCAACTCATCTTCATCTATTGCTTTACAGGCCAGTAATTGAAAAATAAAAGCTTATTCATACTTCCAATCTTTTTGATTATTCTTACATCATTTTCTCAAAACTTCTCAGTAATTATTTCTTTTCCTATTGTAACTCCCCCTTGACTATTACTAGCTTTATGTTCATACATTCATGACTGTGGAGTACAAAAGTCAAGAATGCGGAAGCCCAAGAGAATTTTCTTTAGTTTAATGAGACTGTACATCCTACTTGGTGGAGAAAAGGGGAAGCTGACAACATATGTATCATGTTTCCCTATCCATATTGTTCTTCACAGATTTAGTGTACAGCAAATCTCCCTTAGATAATGGTCTTTTTTTATGTTCAAGAAGTTCAAAGGTACATTTCAAGATCTAATTTTCTATTTTCTGTCACATTCCTTCCAACACTTAGGATCTAAAACAAAAGGCTTCTAAATGTCTGACCTAATTTTCTATTTTTCTTCTTGATAGTTTTAAAAAATCACATAGACAAAATAACTATCAAACTCACCATAGAAATATTTATCGTTGTTGTTAACCATAATTCACCAGTCCTAAGATACACATTATTTCACATTTTAACATCTGTAATTGGAGGGTGTCTTACAACTAATAGCATATCATAGTTTAAATGGTAGGGTTTTTATTTATTTCATTTTTAATGGTACATAAAATAATGATGTACTTTACAACTAATAGTGTCTTAAACATAATGAGATCAATAATAACATGTTTTATAAAACTATTGAACTTTTGTTCACGTTCAAACTTTTTGCCTAACTTTTGTTCTAGGGATTCAATTTTTGGTGTTAAAACAAAAACTTTGAGTCTCTCTAGCAATCAAATCAAGATAGCTTAGCTGTTAAAGTTTTTTGTGGAGTTGTTAAATGTCTGCCTGAAATGTGTGAACAATTACAGAGATGTGATTTTTGGAGCCAGTTATTCATTTGCAACTTGGGAAAGTATTATTCAAGTAATGATAATATTTTTCTCTTTAATAGTTAGAGGTCTTTAATCCAAATAATCCCTTGAATGTTTTACAGACTCTACAGATTAGAGCTACATCTGCTCCTAATGAAATCTATTTACCTTCAGGGAAAAGCCTGGTGACTATTTATGACAACCAAAGGCAACACAAGATAGTAAGAATAAGTATATAAGAGTTAATTCTGACCAAAGCAATAAGAAACACTGGAAAGAAAGAACATGTTTGTTATTGTAATTTAACCAGAGCAACATAGCAGATTCCAAATCTTAACTATCATTTTTAGGTTTTTGTAAAACTAAACTCTCTGCCTTAAATGTTCCATTTTTTCTTTTTCTAATTTCATGTCTTTCACATGTTAGTTACTACTATTTGTCTCAAGTTAGTTCTATTTCTTCTAGGTAGCCTCTCCAATATAGGTCAAGTGCCCCAGAGGTGCCTGGGTGGCTCAGTTGGTTAAATGTCTGCCTTCAGCTCAGGTCATGATCCCGGGGTCCTGGGATCAAGCCCCTCATTGGGCTCCCTGCTCGCAGGGAGCCTGCTTCTCCCTCCCCTACTCCCTCTGCTTGTGTGTGCTCTCTGTCAAGTAAATAATAAAATCTTAAAAAAAAAAAAAGTTCAAGTGCCCCAATTAAACACTCGCTGGCATCCTGCTCTTACTCTTTAGCAAACTGCAATGTAATTATTTATCTATTGGTCGATATTCCCCACTAGATTATGAATCTTTACAAGACAGAAAAGGTCATGCATCACTGTACATCAGTTGTCTAGCATAGACTTGGCCCACATAGATTCTAAATAAATACTTACTGAATGAGTGAATAAATGCATGACTAGCCATCTGGTCTGGAATTCCTTTCAAAAAAACAAAGAAAGAAACAAACAAACAAACCCACAACTAACTCTTTTTGACAATCTCAGATTCCTAAAGTTATCTCCAAGTAGGTCAAGCCAAGAAAGCAGACCAAATCAGCCTGTCTCAACCCAGACTCAGTAACCTTGACTCTTGTAAAGGTAGGCCACCTAGGGACAGAAAATAGCTGACAGCAGCAATTCCTTTTCAACCTCTTTCAAAACTTGAGCAAATATTTGGCTTGTTATGACACTCACAAACAAATAACTACCTTGAGTAAGTGTCATATGTACTGTTTTCCTCCTACTGATTCTGCTACAAAAGCTCATTCCAAGAAAAGCCCCAAGACAAATTTCTGTTGGCTAAGTCCCTGACCAACATAATAATTGAGAGTATGTGGGCATACCAAATGTAAGAGAAGATCAAAACTATTTGGTTGGCACTTTACAGATGCATGATTTATGAAAATGTTCTTCCTACAATCACACTGAACTCCTGGTAGAGCAGAGAAAAAATGCCATAAGCTGAACATCATAGAAATATAGAGCAAGTCCTTGATAAAACCATGGAGAGAAGTCAGCAAGATTCACCACACCCAAGAATCATGACATTAAAATAACTCAAGCACACCCCAGAGTTTTCTGATTTATTGTTTTGTTTTTTGGTATTTTCTCTCAGTTTAAAGAATTTTTTTATTCTTCTTTTTCTTTTGATGTTTTATTTTTTCAGCTTTATTGAGGTATGATTGACAGAATTGTAAGATATTTAAAGTGTACACCATGGTGGTTTGATATATGTATACATTGTGAAAGATTTCCCACCATCTAGTTAATTAACACACCCACCACCTCACATATTTATCTTTTGTGGGGGGTGAGAAGACTTAAGTTCTACTCTTTCAGAAAATTTCCATTGTATAATACACTATTATCTACATAAGTCACCATGTTTTACATTAGATCTTCAAATCTTACTCATCTTATAGCTCAAAGTTGTAACATTTTACCATCTTCACCCATTTTCCCCCCCACCAGCCCCTGGCAACAACTTTTTTACTTTCTGTGTCTATGAGTTTGACTTTTTTCTAGATTCTGCATATAAGTGATACCATGCAGTATTTGTTTTTCTCTCTCTGGCTTATTTCACTTAGTATAATGCCCTCAAGGTCCATCCATGTTGTTGCAAATGTCAGAATTCCCTTCTTTCTGATGGCTGAAAAATTATATATATATATTTATATCACGTCTTTTTTATCTATTCATCAGTTGATGGACAGTTAGGTTGTTTCATATCTTGGCTATTGTAAAGTTTTAAAAAATCTTGATTTCAGTAGTTAATCAAGTCAGTAGATAATACTAACTCCTAAACTAGAAAAAAATGAAGTAAATATTTTTTATAAAATCTAACACATTAACCTATTATTTGTTGTGATAGTTGTTCCCAAACCGAAACTGCAAAATTGCCCATATCATGGTGAAACAAAATAATGGTAATTATGTCACAGAATATCTGAATCTAGTATCTTTGGTTACCTTAGGCCACCAAGAATGTGACCTTGTACAGTCTTTTGATCCCTAGGCCTATTAAGCCATAATTTCTTCATATTTTAATGAAACAAATACATAATACAATTAGTGTGTAATCCTGGAAACAAGTATAATAAAAGATCCCTGTAAATCCAAAGCTTCAGTGCTTTCCTCATGAGACTTTCTCAATCACTATAATCATGACTAATTGGCTGATTGTCACAGAATAATTAAATTCTTGTCAAACATTCAGCATAAGAATATGCTTGCACAAATCTTTATTCTTGTGTATATTCAGTAGATTTTAACTTAAAATTTTAAAATGTGTGTGTGTGTGTGTGTGTGTGTGTTCAGGATTGGGTGGCAGCAACACTGTACTCCAAACAAAATGTGTAAAACTTGATACCACACATTTTAACAAACAGCGTCTGTCTCTTCCCTTGGCATCCTGGTTGAATTTGTCCATACAGGCTGGATTTTTTTCCCAAGGACCAAGAAACAAGCTGATGTAATGTTAATTTTCAATTCAAACTTGGCATTGGAAAGATAACAAAGTGAAAGCCAGTTTCTTCCAAAGACTAATAAAAACGTGAGTTGTGCCAAATACCCCTAAAATATACTGGGCAGCCCAAGAACTCTGTCACTTAGTGCTGTAAACATAGGGCAGATTTTCACCCCTACTGCTCAGTAAAAATCTATTTACATAAAATGTGTTCTACATGAAACCCACAAGTTCCCACCACATGCAGTATAGCCCACCCAAGCCATGCTAATGCCTACTTTTCCTGGTCCATAAATGAGGATGGAGACAATCTAAAGTTCAGAGTTTAAACCATCATGGTACAAGGATACTTTTGTAAATTAATCCAGTTCTGCATTGCAAGTTACTGGTTATACCTTGAGGTGTTTCCATCTCATTTACTTTCTGTGACTCTCCCACCCCCAACTATGTTTAAATAAAAACTGTTAGATGGGAACCTTGAAATGATACTTTTTGGAGGAGACATGCCTTGGAATCAAGATTTTAAGAATTTGAGGAAAATGGATTTGGGGGGAGACCTTAACCAAATTCCTTGGTGTTTGTACAATCAGAGATTTAGAAATGTTTTAGAGCTCAAAGTCACAAAGGTAAAATAATTGGCAGTTACACCATTGACATCTATTTTAGTTTTAACAATATTGAGGAAGCTATAAATGCTCAGAAGGAGAAAGTATAGTCTACCTAAAGGAGTGTTGAACTAGCATTGCAAACGTGGCTTTAGAGTTCAATTTTTAAAGTAAATTGTGTTCATGGTTTTAGACATTGATTATAATGATCAAGATTAAACCTACACCTAGAATTAGTAAATCGCTGCCTGGTTTTTCCTCCTCCCCTTATAACAGTCCAAAAGTCTCCCATGCTAAGAGAAGTGCTACTTACCCTGCTCTGGCCTGAATGGGCATTTGGTATAAATTGGAATACAAAGGCAGACCGAGACCTAGAGTTGGCCATCTCTCCATAGCCCCATATTGATTCAGGTGTTTTACTTAGATAGTAAACATTGACATTCTGATTGCCAGCTCTGTCAAATATATTCCTTGTCACCATTATTTATTCCAAATCAACATAATGAGGAAAGTGTGTGAGGTCGATCTCTCATTATGTAAATAATGAACCCAAGACTAAATGATATGTGGTAATCATCCAGGATGGCAGGTTACAGAAAAGAAAAGCAGTAAATAGTCCTTGTGGAATTGTAGATGCTAAGTTCATGATTTTGCACTCCATTCTTCCTCACTGTTGTACCATGAACCAGATGGTACACAAGGTCAAAGTCATGTGGACATGTAATGAATATGAGAGGATGACAAGGTTTCACATCTCCACCACCACAGGTAGGAAAACCGCTTTTGGGATTCATAGACTATGTGCTTGTTTTTTCGTTTGTTTTACCTTTTTAATGTATATGTTTATGTTGTTTTCCCAATCTGCAGAGTTTGTGAAAACTTTTCCATTCCATAGTCTTCTGTTCCATTCTCGCAACAAGAATTTAAGACAACTTGCCATAAAATTTATCTACACAGGAAGGAACTTTGAAAATTATCTGGGTATTCTTATCACAGGAAGATATACCTACTTTAATGAGGGATATATTTCCTAATCTGGAGATAATGGTGTTTAATCTTTCTAACAAGGATAGGAAGACCAAGAGGAGTGGCCAGGACAATACAAATGCCAGCTAAAGTTGGAGGAGAAAATAAAAATCAACAAAAGCACTGTAAAATCAGGGGGCAGACACAATACTAGAATTCTGAATCCATTTCTGTTTTTAAGTCAATGTCTTGACAGCTTGCTTAATCAAAATAAAAAATTAATGAAAGAGGAAGTGACTCTAAAGAACTAACAAAACCAGAAATTGGCCTGTTAGAACTGGAAATATCAAAATTGGGGGAATTTAAAGTTCACATTTTCTTAGAAATTAAATTCCAAGATATATTTGAAGAATTTACCAAAATAACAAACACATGTTCTGAAGAGTTCATTTGTATCACTGCTATATCAATACAGAATGTATTGTGTTACAAATTTTATGGTACTATTATTCTCTCTGAAAAGCAAATGTAATGGGTGTTTAAGTTCTCCCATTCAATTCAAATTTCTGTACATGGAATTTCCCTGGCAAAGCAGAATACGTAAGCACCATAACATGAGCCACTGAGAGAGTCACAGATATCACTTTAAATTAGTCTAATTCTGGCTGGTGTTTCCTATTATCTCCAGAAAAATGATGCAAGTGAAAGGAAGATATTAAGCAACCGTCACATTCTGCATCCATTAAAAAAATTATGTTTCTGACTTTAACTTAATACTATTGCTAAATCATGTCTTTTCCACAAATATAGAAAATGGCAAATGTTGTCTTACTTAACAGTTTATTAGACAATATTTGAGGTTGATAGATAATTTAAAAAATGAAACACAAACCAACCTATTGTTTTTATTAAAAATGAATACATAAGGCATATTTAAAACAATAAATGAGAACAGACTGTAAAGAACACAAACATCAAAACTTAATTTCTAGACAATAAAATATTCCTAAAAGTTTAAGTGGTACAGAGTCTTTTTTTAAAAGATTTTTTTTTTTAAAGATTTTATTTATTTATTTGACAGAGACAGCGAGAGCAGGAACACAAGCAGGGGGAGTGGGAGAGGGAGAAGCAGGCTTCCCACTGAGCAGGGAGCCCGATGTGGGACTCGATCCCAGGACTCTGGGATCATAACCTGAGCCGAAGGCAGACGCTTAATGACTGAGCCACCCAGGCGCCCCTAAGTGGTACAGAGTCTTAAAATCAATTGGATGCTGAATGCAAAAATACTAGGATAGCAGCCTTCCAACAAAAATAAGAAAATTATTCCATTTTTTTAAGTATTGTTTAAAAATAAGATTTCTACTGAGTCAAATTCAGGATGATTATCTTCCCAAACATGCAGAAATTAGACTGACCTGACTCCAAAACTTTGACTTACATGAAGAACTTCACAACAAACTTTCCTAACAACATTATCCTGAGGCGATTGGACATATTCTTTACTTCTCTATATTTGCCTTTTACCTAGAGAAATGTGCAAGATGGTTAACTTAAATTGAATAATAAACAGTATCTTTACCTGGAGAATGAACACTGTTCCAGACACAGACCTTACATACATTGTCTCATTTAATCTATAGAATACCTTCTAAGATGGGTATTACTTGTCCTTACTTTCCTGGTGAAAAAAAAATAACGAAGATTAATATTTTTCCCAAAGGCACAGAGCTAGAAAGGAGTGGAAATAGTAACGCACTGACTCAGATCCTGGTCTATCTCATTTCAAAGCTCCAGTCTTTCCATAATGTCTTATTACCTATTAGGGAGAGTGTAAATAAGGAAAATGCTCACATGCTGTAATCTTTACTAGCTAGCCCATCCTTGATGAATTTCATCAATTTGGAGCACTGTAATTTACCAAAGCATCACTGACAAATGCTGTGTATCCAAAGAAGAATGATTATAAGGGTTAAAGACTGTCCCTGAGAATCTGCTGCTTCTTAGAATTGTAGTGAAGATGATGAAATAGTGTGAGATCACAGTGATAGCTATCATCACATATTCATATATTCATGTATCTGTGATATAAAATACAGGAAAGACATTTTCTTTATGACACCAAAGAGTTTGGCTAAAACCAACTTACGACTGTAGGGAGATGGAGTTGTGTTTGAAATTAGATTATTTTTTCTACCTACTATGAAAATGAGAAAATGGAATTCATTACCCCAAAGAAGCAGAGAATTCCCCATCACAGAAGGTGTTAATACACAGGTTGGGCTATAGAAAATGTTAGTGCATAGAGTTAAGAACATTGGCTCTGTAGTCAGTCATCCCAAGTTCAATTCCCATCTTTGCTACTTATTAGCTGTGTAATCATGGGCAAGTTGCTTAACCTTTTGGAGTCTCCCTTCCTTCAGGTATAATATGAAGACAACAATAATTAACTCAGAAGATTTTTGGGTGGGAATTAAGTGAGATGACCTTAGACCAGCATGAATTCTTAATAAATGTTGATTATTATAGGTAATATAGCTAGATAAGTATTAACTCCATCCCAATCTCAAGTCCATAAATCTATGAACATGGAAAGTAAATCCATGTAGAGATTTGTGTAACCCAAGACATCCTATCTATATAAAAATAACACAATTTAAAAATATTTCTAGGGGCACCTGGGTGGCTCAGTTGGTTGAGTGTCTGACTCTTGATTTTGGCTCAGGTCATGATCTCAGGGTTGTGAGATCCAGCCCTGAGTTGGGCTCCATGCTGGGCATGGAGCCTACTTAAGATTCTCTTTCTCCCTCTCCTTCTGCTTCTCCCTCCCTCCCTTAAAAAAAATAAAAGGGAAAAAGAAAAGAAAAGAAAAGAATTGATTCCTACAAAAAAATATAAGTATCTTTCAGGTAAGCTAGAAAACAAATGATGTTAAGTTTCAATTTTCAACTCTTTATAAAAATGCACTTAAATTATAGAAACCATTTGTAATAATTTATGATTTTTGAATATGCAGGAATATTTTAGGGACAATGACTTAAACCTAATGAAAGAACCTTCTGGTAGAGGTTTCTGAGTATCTTCCATTGTCTATTCTTCCTCTTCTTTCATGATTATAAAGACCTGATTTTTATCTGGTGCATCATCATCCAAGATATAAGAAATAGTCTTCAAAGATAGTCTCATACAATTCCCCCATCCTCCATGTATATGCATGTCACTCCTCTCATTGAAAGATAGAGTCTATTTCCCAACCCCATGAATCTGGGCTGGACTTGTAACTTACTCTGATCAAAATATATGCCAGAAGTGATGCCCTGCAGTCCTAGGCTTAGTCCTTAAGAGTCTGGCAGTCCTTAAGAATCCCAGCCCTTTCACTCTCTTGGAAGCCAGCTGCCAATTTAAGAAGGCTGTTCTCTAGGAGAGAGAAGCCTCATGGATGAGAACTAAGGCACTGGTTAACAGTGCAAAGGCCCAGACATGGGAAAAGCCTTTTGGACCTTCTAGCCAACCCAACTGCAATCTGATAGCAGCTGCACCATTGACCAAATCAGTATCACAAGGAGCTGAAAAGATGCCCAGCTGATTCATAAAAACACAAGCAAATAAATCATTCTTATTTTAGCACATTAAGTTTTGGAGTCATTTGTTATGCATCAATGGTAAGTGAAACACAGTCTTCTTTCATAGTCTTTTTTTGCAGGTAAGTGTAGGTATATGATAAAGTTTGACCAAAAAGGATTACAAATATAAATGAAGTGCTCCACCTTCTGGGGTTACCTTCTCCTCTCCATTGACTGGAATGCAGTTGTTGAGGTAAATTATCTTGGACTACCCTGACAAGAGCAACTCCCTTAGGGATAACAGAGCAAAATATTGCAGCAGCCATTTGATCCCTAGACTGTCCAATAGTTGTCTCTTAATTAAGCTAGCACTATTTTGGCTTCTGCTATAACACCCAAACTTAACAACTAATGTGAATTTTCTTCCCAAAGTGAGATACTTCTACAAAGGTGGGTACTCAGGCATTGGCTTAGCAGCTAGGTAGAGGACAGAAATGACATAAAGATTGCAGGCTGGAATGCAATTGTCCATGGAAAAACATTTGGCAAATTTTTCACCTGTGATTCCATGATCTATTTACCGTATTTTAACTAATGTTTTTAGGGAAACAATTGAGAAAATTTCAACTTTTTTTTAGATGCTAATTCTTTTTTTTAAAGATTTTATTTATTTATTATTTATTTATTTATTTGAGAGAGAGAGAGAAAGAGACAGAGAGATTGAGCGGAGGGGAGGAGCAAAGGGAGAGGCAGAGAGAATCTCAAGCAGACTCTGCTCTGAGCACAGAGCAGAGTCTGTCATGGGGCTCGATGCTTCAGTTGGATGAAGTTGGATGCTTTTAGGCATGTACATCTCTCATAGCTCACATCCTGCTACAGCAGGTTGGAAGTCTGGGTGTTGCTTTAGGTATTGCAATTCCCATCAAAACCAAATCAACTTTCATATTTTTGTTTCTGGTCCATACAATATGAAGGGAAACATAATAAATTAGAGTTTCTAGATAAGAGTTTTAAGCCTGAAATCATTGGTCTTTTATTTAGAGCTGAAACCAACAGTTGGATGCTTCACCAACTGAGTCACCAAGGTGCCCTAAGAAAATTTCAATGTTTGATGTATATTGGCTATACCACTTTCAGCAAAGCCGTATGAGAGAGACACACTTGAGCTACATCTAGCCAATCTGTAGGCAGATAATGCAGAGAACATAAATCTGCTAATGGAGATGCATTCTGCTATGGCCTAAATCAGCAATCTAAGCTGACTGAGAGCTCAGTGATTTGAAAAATCACCAGAATAAAAAAAATCTAACTTCTCTACACATAAATGTAAGGGCATATAAGAAGGGACATTGGAAAACCAGCCTTAGAAGGAGTTATGACTGGGATATAAAGTTTTTTTCAAGCACCTCCTGCTAAGGGTTCTCTATCACATGATAGGAACCAGCCCAGAGACCAAAATGAGATTAAGGAAGTTGCCTTCAAACTCGAGCCTATTTTTTTTCTAATGTCCTCAAAGTAGCCACTTAAATGGAAAAAGAAGAGGGGTAGGCAGAGCACAGAGGCAAATAAATAAAAGACCAATGATTTCAGGCTTAAAACTCTTATCTAGAAACTCTAATTTATTATGTTTCCCTTCATATTGTATGGACCAGAAACAAAAATATGAAAGTTGATTTGGTTTTGATGGGAATTGCAATACCTAAAGCAACACCCAGACTTCCAACCTGCTGTAGCAGGATGTGAGCTATGAGAGATGTACATGCCTAAAAGCATCATCCACCCCATGCTCACTACAATGTGGCCAGGGAGCAGAAATAAGCAACAAAGAACTTCCCAGGGGATAGGTCAGGGTCCAAGAAGGACAAGTGAAAGAATACAACACAGACAGCAGAACCAGGGGCTGCCAGCTAGACAAGCCAAAGAATGGAGGCTATGGCTGGAGCAGGGAGTCTTCTCAATTCCTGACCAGCAGGATTAGATACTTGCTGCAGACCAATGGTTGCTATGCATTTTTCATTTATCCATTTTCTTATATTTATTAACTTCTTTTTAACAATGGGATATTGAGTACTTACTGTGTGCTGAAGAGAATGCAGACAATTTTTTAATTTATAAGCTATTGTCCCCTGAGGTCACCCTGAACATAGTGGAAAGGATTGAGTACACACAGAATCCAGGATTCTGAAATGAATACTAGAAATGGATAGGTATGCTCTATATGTACAAGAAAATGATATACATGGATATTTGTCTGACCCAAAAGGAAGATCCTGGCAGAAAACGCTAGCTATCAATTTCTCACAGTAATAGAAACTCTCATTTTTAGCCAAGCAGTTGTCACTCAGCAAAAAAAGACGGTTTCCCAGCTTCCTTTGCACCTAGGTGTGACCATGGGACTAAGTTCTGTTCATTGGTTTGTAAGTGGAAATGCCATGTAACTTTAGGTATTTTCTTTTAAAAGGAAGAAGTATGCCCTCCCCTTTTTTTTCCTTCTACCCTTTATCTGTACTACAAACAAGGTGGTGAGCCATTTTGAGCTTTACAGATAAGGTAACTGCCAAGAAACAAAGGAGTAAAAAGATGTAAGAGCCTGACCTCTGACACACACAACTGCTTACAATGGGATTATAATATGAAAGAAAAGGTAATGCCATCTGAAGTAAGCTATTATTTTGAGCCATCCTTATCAAAGTTAAATCTGCATTGTTACTAATATTGTTCCTCAGATTCACATCATCATTCATATTTTAGGTTCATACTGACATGTTATAAAATGATCATATTAAAAGATAGTTTTTAAAGAGTATAAAGGTCCTAATTGAACATAATAAAAAATTTAAAAAATAAATTTTAAAAAGAGTATAAAGGTTCTATGTATATTTTATAACAATGGATTGAATAACTAATCTTGATCAATTAGTTAAAGAGCTAAATGTTTCCATTGCCCAACAACAATAAATACAAAAGCCTCTTGCAGTAATGTACAAAACAATTTAAAATAGAGTGATCAATATAACATTGTAACAACATATATCACTACTTTTTTAAAAATATTTTATTTATTTATTTGAGAGAGAGACAGAGAGAGAGAAAGAGAGAGAGAGCATGAGTCAGGGGAGGGGCAGAGGGAGAACTAGACTCCCTGCTGAGCAAGGATCCCAGTGTGGGACTCCATTCCAGGACCCTGGGATCATGACCCGAGCCGAAGGCAGATGCTTAACCAACTGAGTCATCCAGGTGCCCCACATATCACTACTTTTAATAAAAATGTTTACCTTAAATGTGTCTATAATACAAAATTATAAGAAGAAAATTTAAGCATTTTAGAATGATGTACTTTAAGACATTTTTATACAATATCAGGCTGTATGAATAATCATGTATATCATTGGCACATAGTGCATTTTTATAATTTAAGAATAGCCAACCTCAAATATAAGAAAAATATTTTAGCATTACTTTTAATTTTCTCTCAATTGAGATAACACAAAGTAAGTCATTATAAGATAAGGTGGGTATACACACACACAACATAATTATTCACCCATCATAAAATAATGATTTAAAATGACACATACTGACTGAGGGTTGCTGGAGTGGTGGGGGTGGGAGGGATGGGGTACATGGATGATAGACACTGGGGAGGGTATGTGCTATGGTGAGCGCTGTGAATTGTGTAAGACTGTTGAATCACAGACCTGTACCTCTAAAACAAATAATACATTATATGTTAAAAAAAAAAAAAGAAGAAGAAGAAGATGGCAGGAGGGGAAGAATGAAAGGGGGGAAATCAGAGGGGGAGATGAACCATGAGACACTATGGACTCTGAAAAACAAACTGAGGGTTCTAGAGGGGAGGGTTGTGGGGGGATGGGTTAGCCTGGTGATGGGTATTAAAGAGGGCACGTTCTGCATGGAGCACTGGGTGTTATACGCAAACAGTGAATCATGGAACATTACATCAAAAACTAATGATGTAATATATGGTGATTAACATAACATAATAATAAAAAAAACAAAAAATAAAATAAAATGACACATAAAATGGGTTAATTCTTCACACTGGTATAATATTCTATAAGAAGCCCAGCTGTAGACACAGCCCAGGGTCAGATTTAAATCTTGCTTTCAAGTCAAATTCTGTTTCATGATGACAATCAATTAGAGCGCACAGTAGGGATACCCTTACCACATCCCCCGAGTTCCCACCATTCTGGAGTACCCTCAGAACTTCCTATTGCAAGTGCTCATTTCTCTCTAAGGAATTTCTCTAGTGTACATGGCCAACATTGCAGAGCAGGTCAAAAATGTTGAAGCATTGACATCTCCAGGTGTAGCCTCAGTCGATGTCAGGTGGGAAAAGAGACAACACAGCTTTTCAATGGATAGGAGGCACATGTCTGAAGTGTGCTGAATATTATCTCCCAGAGGTCCCCAGTGGGAATGAGTTCCAGTTGTCCATAGCAGTAAAATCTGCTTATTAACCTACCCTGTATTGATTTCACTTCTCATTCTCCTATCAAAGCTTTCTGGGATCTTCTAGAAAAACTATTTGCATTAAATTCCTTTACTCAGGTCTATTTCTGGAGGGAACCTACCTAAGACACCTGTATTAAAAATACTTTACAGGGGCACCTGGGTGGCTCAGTCGTTAAGCATCTGCCTTCAGCTCGGGTCATGATCCCGGGGTCCTGGGATCGAGCCCTCCATCAGGCTCCCTGCTCGGTGGGAAGCCTGCTTCTCCCTCTCCCACTCCCCCTGCTTGTGTTCCCTCTCTCACTGTGTCTCTCTCTGTCAAATAAATAAAATCTTAAAATAAAATACAAAAATAAAAACCCTTTACAGTTGACAAACCAGTTTTACATACATTTCTAATTTGAACCCCACAAAGCCTTAGAGGAAGAAGCAGAGGACACCATTTCACAGATGGGTCCCAGAAAATTTAGACTTACTTACAACCCTTTCTACTAGTTTCACTGGCAAGTACAGACTGTCTCCTAAGACCAACACATACTTTTTTGCAAATTGCTTTTATGAGGTTCTATTTGTTCCTGGCAAGAGATGTCCTTGCTTGGGTCCAGTTACACCCTCCATTTCTAAAGTAATAGATTGAGCAAAGACAAAGTATTAGTCTTCCTTTCTCTGATTTTTTAAAAAATCTATTTGTCTCTGCATGGGAGAGGAACCAAATGACCAAGATGTCCATTTGAATATCCAAAATGTAGCCTGCTCACAAGTCACAAATAGAATGGGATCCTTTAGGACAAACACCTTTGAATTCCTGGTAAGGTCACAATGGCAAGATGAAGAGGAGGTTTACCTCTTTCTTATGTTAGTCTACTTTTGAATATCCCATTGCAATCATACAAAAGATGCTTTTGCCCCACTTCCATGTATGAACTTAACAAAATTTCCTGATTCTGTTGCCAAATAAATTTATATATTCCTTTAGTTACTTCATAGCCCTCCAAAGTCAAGAGTACTTGTAATTTGTGCTAAGACACTCTTTTAAGTAACTGCAATCCTTAATTTGCCAGTTACCAGATTTTTCATGTAAGATTTATACATGCTTCTCAGTAAAGATCATATTAATTTTATTGTAAATAATATAAGTATTATAAGAATACATTTTTCTTTGGATATATTTTCTTTCAAAAATACCACTTTTTTCCATTTATATCTATTGTTTCATCTCTGGTTTGCTAGCAATAAAAGTAATAGAAAAGGAAAAAGTAGGCCTCCAAAAAGGAGGCTTTTATTGCTGAGAAATTATTCAACCATCACCATCTCATATCCTAAATCCCAGAATATGCAATATGCAGAAAGTTTAAGAGAGAAAAACCAAAACAGCAGAAAACCACACTAGCATTAAATATAATAGTCTTCTAGCAGTTCTGTCTTTTTAATTCATTTAGTATAGAGCTGAATTCATTGAATAGATCCATATAACTTTTTTTCACCTTAGGAACTTATGCTATATGATTTTATAATATCCTTTTTTCTCTTTTCTAAACAGATAAAACACATAAAAAGATATTTATCACACACATATGCTACTGCTAATTTTACAACAATATAACATTTGGCATATATAATTTCTGATTCATGAGACTGGGTTAAGGACCACCCATGTCCAATCAAATACAATACTGCCCTTTCTGATTGGAAAACAGGAAGAAAATTTTACAGTTCTCCCACCTTGGTAATGCTCCCTGCCAAGGAAACTTTCCAATCATAGAATCATCCTAATAGGTCCTCAAAAAATCCTTATTGGAATTAATTAACTCAAAAGAGTGACTCAATTTCAATCCTCAGAACTTAAGAACAAGATAGAAGTTTAGTTACTGAATTAAGAGGGTAAAGGAGATTCTACTATAAGAATTCATGAACTTTTATTTACATTTAGCAATATAATTTCTTTTTTTATTATTATGTTCAGTTAGCCAGCATATAGTACATCATTAGTTTTGATGTAGTGTTCAACTATTCATTAGTTGTGTATAACACCCAGTGCTCATCACAACACGTGCCCTCCTTAATACCCATCACCCAGTTACCCCATCCCTCCACGCCCTCCCTTCTGTAACCCTCAGTTTGGTTCCCAGAGTCCAGAGTCTCTCATGCTTTGTCTCCCTCTCTGATTTCTTCCCATTCAGTTTTCCCTCCCTTCCCCTGTGGTCCTCCATGCTCTTGTTTATGTTCCACATATGAGTGAAACCATATGATAATTGTCTTTCTCTGTTCAACTTATTTCACTAAACATAATCCCCTCCAGTTCCATCCATGTCAATGCAAATGGTGGGTATTCATCCTTTCTGATGGCTGAGTAATATTCCATTGTTTATATGAACCACATCTTCTTTATCCATCCATCTGTTGAAGGGCATCTCGGCTCCTTCCACAGTTTGGCTATTGTGGACATTGCTGCCATGAACATTGGGGTGCATGTGCCCCTTCTTTTCACTACATCTGTATCTTTGGGGTAAATACCCAGTAGTGCAATTACCAGGTCATAGGGTATCTCTATTTTTAACATCTTGAAGAACCTCCATACTAACAGGAGAAATATAACCTAGCTGATGGACCAAGGAAAGTTTCCAAAGGACGTAAAGTACATATCTTCATATTTCAGTTTTCTAATGGACTTCCATAGTTTACAATACAAATACAGAAGGAAAAATTTGTGTCAAGATAAGAAAGGGGGAAATGTCAAAAATAGGAGTTGCTACTGAGCCCTGGAGAGACATAGCATTGGAATAACAAGGCAGACTATAAGCAGCATCACAATATGGGGCAGTTCAGGTCAGAGAGTTAGGCATATTTTGCCCACATCTGAAGAACTAGCGCAACACTGGCAACTATCTGACCCACCTCAAACTACTTATCTGATCATTGGCAATTTGAAGTGTGGCTGATAAATAAAGTTGGCAAATCTTTTAAGTGAAGGAAACCTGATTGAAAGTACTGATCACAAAGATATACTGGATCATCTCCCAAGATTTGGTATATATTCCAAAAGAAGATAAACATCAAAGAATCCTTTAAAGCATAGACAACCCTCCATTAGTCAAAACTTCATAATAATTTCTGGGCCAGGGACTGTGAGACTTAGGTAATAGAGAGGTTTCCAAAGCAAAAGATATCTATCACACTCCCCTAATATAAACACCATGCTAAATTTCATAATGGTGTTAAGTGCTTCATGATGTTAAAACATCTAACTTAAGAAAAGCATAATCTTTCTTTTGCAGTCTACTGAAAAACTGTGGGAGCAACACCACGTCATATTGCACAATCTCCACATTGCCTCACATTTTATACAAATGACGTCAGTTTAAAATAAAAACCAGAGAGAAGCTTGAAATAGGAATGAGATCCCAAAAGGTCTAATAAAGATTTTTACCTATTCCAAGGATAAATTATGAGTCTTGAAGTTTTGTTAGAAGATGGTAGGTCCATCTTCATTTTGTTCATTGATGTCTACTGGTTGTTTCCTCTATTTCCTCCATCACACCAGCTCATTTCCTTATCCTTTCCCCTAAAGAAACCACAGAATTTTTTAATGTTCAGATCTGCATATTCTAGGGAGAATTACACAAGTAAAAGGGTTTAAATTAGGGGTGCCTGGATGGCTCAGTCCATTAAGCTTCTGCCTTCGGCTCAGGTCATGATCTCAGGGTCCTGGGATCAAGCCCTACATCAGGCTCCCGGCTCAGTCTGCTTCTCCCTCTGCCCCTCCCCCAGCTCATTCTCTCTCTCTCTCAAATAAATAAATAAATAAAGTCTTTAAAAAAGAGTTTAAATTAACAAGTTCTTACTTAAACTGACATACTTGGAATTTCTCATTACGAGCTTGGAGGATTTGACAACACAAGTGAGATGAAATAGTGCTGACTACAAACTATTCCCTGAGAGAAAGAAGGACTTCTGATAACAATTAAACTATGTGGATATGTACTGCATAGTTGTTTTGTTTTTTACCATTGTCAAGAAAATACGCAATACCATACAAAAACACAAGTTCTGAAAAACCAGTTAGCCCAAGGAATAAATGGAAATAGATTATAAATCCCAGAAAGTGAAGGATATATCTATCTTGTTCTCAGAGTTCAACCAAGGCCCTTAAGCATGGCACACATGAAATACTTGAGGAAGAAATAAATGACTTCTAAATAATTGTCTTAGTCAATTCAGGTTGCTATAATAGAATACCAGAGAATGAGCGACTTATAAACATTGGAAGTTTATTTCTCACAGTTCTGGAGGCTGAGAAGTCTGTGACCAAGGTGCCAACAGATTCAGTGTTTGGGGAAAGCCTGTTTCCTGGTTCATAGATGACCATCTTCTCACTTTGTCCTCATATGACAGAAAAGGAGAGAGAGCTCTCTGGGGTCTCTTTTATAAGAACACTAATCCCATCATGAGGGCTTCACCCTCATGATCTAATCATCTTCCAAAGGCACCACCTCCTAATACTATCATCTTGAGGGTTAGGATTTCAATATATGAAGTTTGAAGGGGCACAGACATATAGTCCATAGCAATAATGTAGGATACAGGAATAAATTTTCTTATTAACCCCTAAGTAATCAGATTAATTGGACTGAATAATAAAATGAGGACATTTGAGCTAATGTACCAATACAAGAAATCCTGCATCTTGCCCCATGCTATATTCTGACATGGAATAAAAACTAAATAATCAAATGAATTCTTTAAAAAATAAAACTGACACTTAGCTGTTCATGCTTCTGGATGAAAACAGAAACTGACAGGTGGTAGGAACTGAGTAATACTTTCTTCTTTTCCAAAACCTTTTTTGCACACATAATCTCCCCCCGCCCCAACTACCCAACTCCAAATAACAACAAAAAAAGTTTATGTGCTACCCATTTTTAGGGTAAATTCTGTATACTGTATACCAGGCACTAAAGATGCTCCAAATTTTGGTCTCTAAACTTCATACTAGCCTCTCGTAAATGAACTCTCCATTTGGTCAGCTTCCTGACTTCAGTACATCTTGAGTTTTTTCCTCCATACATAAGCTTATACCACACCTCCATGCTTTGAATGCTCTGCAATTAACTTATTAAAATTCCGATCACTTCCATGTCCTAGCTCAAATCACACATCCTCCATGTATCTATCCTGCCATGTTGGCTAGGACTGACATCTCTCTCCTTATCTAACACAGTCATTCAACACTTAATAAAAACTACCTGATATTGCTGGTTATTTCTGATATAAGAAGGAACATGTTGTATTTAGAATCAAAGAATTTTAGGTGTGGAAATAATTTATAGATCAATTAAGTCAATTCTCTCATTATACAGATGAATAGAGAGATGAAGCTACTGATCTAAATTAATTATTGAGAAAGTCAGAATTAGGCTCAGTATTTCATCTTCAGTTCAATAAACTTCCCAAAATACCATGCATCTTTAAAACTTAAATGAAAAATTTTAAGTATTGGTTCTAATTTAAAATTTTAAAAATTTACTAACATGTTATATATACATAACTGTAAAATTAATTCAAAAGTCACATTTTTTTAATTTGTCAAAATTACATAACAGATTTAAATGTTTAACCAAGCTTTATTTAGCCTGATGATAAAATGTGCTTTCACTTAACAAGTGAGAGCAGCAAGAAAGGATGGGTCCAAGAGTGATGAGGAAGCGATCTCCTGGGAATGAAATTTTGCTGTAAATATTCTACAATCTAGAGATAATCTACACAAAGATTTGGGAATTATCCATTCTTTTAGAGGCCCCACTGTCTTCTCATCTTCTTAAAAGTAGACAATTTGGATTCACAGACAAGTGGTGCAGAATAGACTGGTTTGGTTCTTGTGGGGAAGATTTTCATCTGTTGGACGGGAATGCCCCACTATTTCTAGGAACTATGTTTGGAACAAAACACTTCCTTGTGATACATCTAAAATTAGTCATTCTTGTTAGATGAAGGGAAAATTTTGCAATGGTTTTTCCCATTCAGATGATGACTCCCCTGGCAGAGAAGGTTAAGATCCTGTGAGTGGGTTCAATTATACGCCAACTCACAGTGCCAAATCACGGGGTCTCTGCATAAAATTTATGTTTGGATATATCCCCTGGAGCAAAAAATGGCTCATGGATTGAGAAAGCCAAGAAATCTCTATTGAAGAACTTCCCTAGGTTCCTTTCTTTTACTTTTTCTTTCTTTCTTTCTTTCTTTTTTTAATTTTTGGAGGGGGGTTCCATTTCCATTTGGAATCTAAACAAAGTTATTTCATTTTGCCTTCTCCAGGGGAAATTCTTTTCACTGTTGGCATCATGAAGATGTCCATCCTCAGGATATTATGAGCACCCATCTAATCCTTTTCAAGGCTAAATAGGCCTCTCTTAATCCATTCTTGCCTTCAGCTAATTTCTTTAATATTATCACAGAGAATTGCTTGATTCTCACAAGAATTGTTGTCCATTGTATCTCTGGTGTCTTTTAGGCCAACTATTTTCGGTAAGCAGCAATGTCTGCTCAACAATTTATATTGAAATTATAGACAATGTTTAATAAGCAGACAATGGCTCATACGCAAAAACACTCCAGCTACATCTGGCCAGAAGTTTTGTCCAGTTAAATGACAGCTTATGAAATGTAGCTGCAGTTGTAATTAAAAAAAAAAAAATCCAAAGAATCCAAAAAGTTACATGCTATGAAGACACAAAGCTATGAAACTAGTTGTAACATTCTGACTAGAGAAAGAATATTTTGAGTGGCTAAATAAGAAAACCAGTTTTGTTATTTATTCTGAGTATGTAGCTTTCTTGATCCTTTCAGATTCCACCACATCAAAAATACTATCCTAACAGATTGTACATATTTTTTTTCTGATGTTTTACTTATAACAGTAGCTTTCTCTCTGTCAGCATGGGAATATTCTGAATAAGACCAAGTCTAAACAGGATAGCTGTGGCAGTTAGACTCAATGGATTTTAAAGCTCTTTGCAATTTCAAACACCATGGTTGCATCGAACGTGTTTTACATGGCACCCAGCAGAGTGTCTTTCACATATTTAGGTCAGATGATAAGTGATGTCAGGTGATAACAGATATCTAAATTCAAGGGATTGTATTATATTTATAGATTGCTTTGGGTAGTAGAGACATTTTAATAATATTTCTTCTTCCAATCCATGAGCATGGAATGTCTTTCCATTTCCTTGTGTCATCTTCAATTTTTATTTTTATTTATTTATTTGAGAGAGGGAGAGAGAGCAAGAGTGAGCACAAGCAGAGGGAGAGGGAGAAGCAGGCTCCCCGTTGAGTAGGGAGTCAGATGCGGGGCTCGATCCCAGAACCCTGGGATCATGACCTGAGCCGAAGGCAGACACTTAATTGACTGAGCCACCCAGGCGCCCTTTCAATTTCTTTAATCCATGTTTTATAGCTTTCAGAGTACAAGTCTTTCACCTCTTTAGTTAGGTTTATTCCTAGGTATCTTATTATTTTTGTTCAATTGTAAATGGGATTGTTTTCCTAATTTCTCTTTCTGCTGCTTCATTTTTATTGTATAGAAATGCAACAGATTTTTGTGTATTGATTTTGTATCCTGCGACTTACTGTTTTACAGTGGGATCTTTCTGGTTTTCTACATATAGTATCATGTCATCTGCAAATAGTGGAAGTTTTACTTCTTCCTTATGGGTTTGGATGCCTTTTATTTCTTTTTGTTGTCTGATTGCTGTGGCTAGGACTTCCAGTTCTATGTTAAGTGAAATAAGTCAGTCAGAGAAAGACAAATACCATATGATTTCACTCATAGGTGGAATTTAAGGAACAAAACAAACAAGCAACGGAAAAAAGAGAGAGAGAGAAACCAAGAAATAGACTCAGCTATAGAGGACAAACTGATGGTTATTAGTGGGGAGCTGTGTGAGGGGATGGGTGAAATAAGTGGTGGGGATGAAGGACACTTGTCATGATGAGCAATGGGTGATTTATAGAATAGTTGAATCACTATATTGTATATGTGAAACTAATATAATATTGTCTGTTAACTATGCTGGAATTAAAATAAAATAAAGAAAGAAAATCCAAAGGAATGTTGACTCACAAGTTCTCTTATTCAAACACTGAAAATTCATAGGCTTAGAGCATAGTAATTTTATAAATATTAAAACTTCACTGGTTACACTGACAAATATCATAATTAGAAAATGCAACAGTGCAATGTGATGAAAAGTTGTGCAGTACTAACTTTATTATTTTGTATACAAACATTATGGAAAACTGCACCTGACTTAAAATGGGCATGACTTACCCAAATGTGTCCACCTCATGCACTTGCAAAACCTCCCTCTATGATTTTCTTTCTGTCTAGAACCAGAATATGCTCCTCTCTGCCAAGAGGCTTGTAAGGAAAAATAATTTAAGAGAGCTCTCCAGTCCATACAGTAAGAAATCATTTTCAGTTTTTATATGTATAAATAGATTACTAATTGTTTTCAGGTTTTTCTTGTTTTTACAATTGCTTAAGCATGGGTTTTGCTGTCTGCACATCTTTAAGAAGTCATCTTTTATACTACACAAACAATACAGTTTTCTTTACCTGCTGTAGCTGCCAGCAAATGTAATAGTGATACAGGAGGACTGAAGAACAAGGAGGCCCCTTAGTGTTCTGGTTTCAGCAAGAACCAACATTGCACATAATCTCAAGAACTGGACTAAAATTTAGTGGGGTGGAAGTTCCAAAAATTTCTTACAGAAAGAACTTGGTAGTGAAAAGGTTTTTGGAAGTGGAGGCTAACTGATTTGTCTTGAACCTGCATTGAAGAGCAAGCATACTTGATTTCACTTAGATTGCTTGAATCATAAAGTTTATTAGGGGAGACTTGAAGGAGTTGTTCATGGAGATTTATGATGGGGTCCAACCTCCTCTCCCCCAAGTGCTACACCTTGGCAGTGCCACTGCTAAAGCTCTCAGAAGTACAACTAGTCAAATCTGTGTTTATTTAATAAATGAGAGACAGGTCAAGTCTGTTGCCCACCCACATTGTTCTGCAATTTCATACTTCCTTATGCAATCACTTGGAGGTTCAATCTGGATCCTGCCCTGGCTCTGATGCCAGACAATAATACTTCCTGTTCAAACCTCATACCAAGTGCACAGCAGAGCCGTTTTGGTGAACAGTTAACACATGTGATGGAGCAAGAGTGATTCTGTATTTTGTTTTTGATAGATGATTGCTTTCTATTACCCTATCTCTTTAGTGATTCATCTTTTAGAATATCATATCCTTCTAATACAATTCTTCTAATGATATCTTAGTCTTATGGATGTAAATCATATATGGTGAAATTTTTTGCCTGAACATTTATCGCTCATTGCCAAGCTTGTTGCAAATTTCTGCTTGTTTCTCATGGGCCTAGTTTTCTCTGTAAATATACTTTTATTTGAACTCAATCACTCTACAGTCTATTTCTCCATAATGGAAAAGGGTTAGTCTGCTGTGAACTGCAACTTGTTTTGATAGCTGGCAACTTTGAACTAAAGGGACATTACCGTTATCATAACAGCAACTAGCTTTTCTTGGAAGTAAAGACTGACATGGTCTTTTTTTTTCCCAGCTTTTCTGACTGAGGTCGTATCCCTTGACTACAGGCATATTGGCTGTGCTTTACTGGAGCTTTCTGTCTTTTAAATCTCACAGGCCAACTATAGACAGATCAGAATCTCAGTCAGAGTCCTCAAAAGGGAACAGTCCAGGGCATCCGAAGGCCATAAATTCAACCATGGTAGTGGTATTTGGAAATAATCTTAATTCCTAATCTTGGAATGAAAATATCGAATTTTAGATCCAGTATAATTTTTGAGGTTCTCTGTGTTTTAGATAGGGTAGAGAGAGACACACATATACTTTCAACTTGAGCCATATGGAAGAACGTTAAGTTTTTGTTTTTGGTTTTTTTTTTACTAGGAAAAAAAGTCTGCAGAAGTATTTTAACCGAGTAAGTTACAGCAAACATAAAAAGTCAATTAAATTTTTCCTATGAAGCTTTTGGCAAGTCCATACTCTAGATTTTCCTGTAATATTCTCAAAATTAGAAATCAAAATTGGATCAGACATTAACAGTAGTCAATCAAGCTCTGAAGCAAAAGTGGCTCCATTGATCCTGACATCTTCCACTTAAAAAAAAAAAAAGTATCCAGAAGGGAGTTGCTATACAATCACTGACAGTACACTTGTTTTAGTAATGATGGGGTCCTATGCTTTAGAGCAGTGATATTATTCACTGTCAACTCCTGATTAACTTTAACAACCTAATCATCTTGCTGTGCTTATCCTCACCTATTGAAAGAGAATAATTTGTGAGGATCACAATGTTAAATATGGTATATTGACAAGATGTGTTCATCCTCTATTCCTTCTAAAGCCATTCCAAAATTGCATTAAAGAAATAAGAAGTGCATCAAGTCAAAAGGACAAAGCATATAGGAGACTTCAGTGGATCAAACATTTCAACTAAGTTTTATTTTTTTTTTAAGATTTTATTTATTTATTTGAGAGAGAGAGAATGAGAGACAGAGAGCACGAGAGGGAAGAGGGCAGAGGGAGAAGCAGACCCCCTGCTGAGCAGGGAGCCCGATGTGGGACTCGATCCCGGGACTCCAGGATCATGACCTGAGCTGAAGACAGTCGCTTAACCAACTGAGCCACCCAGGTGCCCTCAACTAAGTCTTAGATGAAAAGTACAGTAGAGGGATTGAGGGATGAATGAGGATGCTATAACTGAAAGCATAGTTATCTGCACACTGGAGTATCCGACAGGGTTAAGTTGATTCAATCTGCAGAAATCCCAAGAAGCTTGTAGGCACCAGATTTGGTAGAAGGAGAAGGGTTTGGACCCAAAGTTGAGAACAAGAGGAATAGAAGTTTGTAAAACAAAACAAAACAAATATTATCCATAGAGCCAGATAACTTCCGTCCTCTCACAATTCCCAGGAGACCAGAGTTTTATTCTCTGTAGATTGTTCCTGGAAAGGCTCCATGTATACTTGGTACATCAGAGAAGTTCAGTGAGGTAAGAGGCATACAACTATTGCACATTCCTGAGTCACTTCCTCAAGATGCATTGTCCCTGGGGGAGCACCAAGCATTGGTCATATGCCAATGCTCTCATTACCAAGAACTAAAGAGAGAAAATATTTGTCTCTATAAGGCTTTCTTAGTGGATAAAAGGACCCTGCTTTCCACTAAGTCCCACACACTGGGGATTCCTGCAAACAAACAAACAAAAAAAAGGTTTGATATAATAAGTAGAAAACAAACACAACCAAATACCTATTCCTTTGGTTGCCCACTACCCATGTTTCCTTCTTCTTATTCTTACCTTCCCCTAAAGAAGAGTTACCACTCTATAAATTCAAATACCCATGTACAACCCCAAATACATCTATTCCTCTTCAAAAGGAGGCAACCCATAGTCTGATAAATTACTGAATTATTCCAAGTGCAGGGTTTCTAATTGCCTTAAGCAGGCAGCACTTATTGGAGTTTATCATCCCATTGGAAAATCATATTCATATTCCCAAGGGAGCTGAAACCTTGGTCATCTTGAATGTATAAGGTTGTTTTAGTCTTCCATCAACTTTTACTAGGGGTGTAATAGTATGAGAAGGAGACCCAGAGATGACATTGTTTCCATCCACACTTCTCCCAGACCCTGCAGGATAGCAGAAATTCTACTCACCCTTGATGAACAAAATGAATCACTTCAGACCACACCCCTTCCAGTTTTCATGTTTTCCAGTGACATGCAATCAGTGACTTTGAAAACAACTATACAATGTAGCTAAGGTACCACTGATCCTACCTCAGAAAGGATTTGGGTGACAAATCCACTTATCGCTGATTGCCCTTTTCTTACCAGTGCAGTAAGAGTGGTCCTCTGATTACCAAGGAATTATTGTTAGCTCAGAGCCAGTGTCCAACAGGCTTAAAAACTCTGGGTATTTCCTGCTCCCTAATACATAATTATTTTGTAAATGACCACAGACTTCTTTGAGGAAGACTAGGATGAAGATTCACAGTATGTATCTGTGGTGGTATTGATATATTCCTCCTCGAGCATACATTTATTCTAGGAACTCTGTGAATTTAGATTTGGGAATTACATTCTCAGGACCTATCAGGTTCCCAGGCATCCCAAGGTTAAGTCACCTTCATTCCTACATACTCCCAGGCTACAACCAATGATACCTGAAGGCAAGGTCTTCTCACTGCCTATCATTATAGCTACATCCACTTTGCCTCTGATTGTTCAATACCCCTTATATGGCTTCTGCTACCCAAGGATCGTTCTACTTTTATTTCAGTAGCAAAGCCCCTCTCCAAATCTGAAATATTACAGTACTTTCCATTGAGCTTGACAACCCTTCACCAATATATTTATCAAGATCTTGGTGAAGAAAATATCTTCTGAACTCTTTTAGCAAACATGGTTAGGATGGGTGAGTAGATCACAAATAACTTAATTCAAAAAAAATTAAAATAAATAACTTAATTCAGCAATTCTTTCACTCAGAATCTTTGCATCCTTTCTCATACGTTATGCCAGGGAATTTTGTCCATTTCAAATTTATTGATCATAAGCTACCTTTTAATCCAGGTTTTAGCCATTCACCCAAGAAACACCTTAATTGAATTGTTTGTTAAATTCAACCTGATCTAGTATCTTCCTTTCTTGGTATCTCAGAATATCTTTCCGGGGTGCCTGGGTGGCTCAGATGGTTAAGCGTCTGCCTTCAGCTCAGGTCATGATCCCGGGGTCCTGGGATCGAGTCCCACATCGGGTTCCCTGCTCCACAGGGAGCCTGCTTCTCCCTCTGCTTCTGCCCCCCCTCTCACTCTCATGAATAAATAAAAACATTAAAAAAAAAAGAATATCTTTCCATACATCTTTTCCAAATTAAAAAAAAAAAAGATTTCCAGGTCTTCCAAATCCTTTGGGATTAAAATCTTCTCTTAGTTTAACTTTGAATCTGGTCTCCATTTATATTACCTTCCCCAATCATGGCAATAAGTTTGCAGATGATGAGGTGTAGAGAAATCTTTAGAAGAAATGACTTCCTTTGTAAGGAAATTTAAAAAAAAAAGTGACTTCATCATCTTCCATACAAGGGTGAAATAGTAACCAGATAACTATAGCTGGAAGTAGGAGTTAGGGTTCAAGGTATATCAAGGCATTCGGATTCTCCCATATCATTCAATATACTCTATTCATATTTTTTATCCCTTCTCAATCTATATTCACTTTCATAGGGAGACCTGACATTATCATGAACTCAAATGAATGCATTTGACAATCTGCATTTTCAAATTTTGTTTTGATTTTCAACACTGCAGCTATAAAAGTAGATAAATTCTTATGGTGATAGAAAGTTCTCAGTTTTATGAACTTAAGAACTAAGTTTTAGTTCATAACTTGAGTCAAGAATTTTGAACTTTGACCTATTCCTTCTCTATCTTTACTCATTTCCATTAGAAGTAAACACCCTTCCCCACATCCTTGAAATTGCATGATCTTAATTCTGTTCTATTATTGCATAAAAGTGATAACCTCAGAACTTTGCCTTTAGTGGACACCGCATTAATGGTAATTGGTTGTTTTGCCATTGTATGTCATAGTTTACCAGATACTGATTGGGCATTAACTGAATTTTTCATTGCCATCAACCCCAGTTTAATCAGAGATAAGATTTTTGTTCCCCAAGGCTTTGAGCCAATGACATACTTCCTGGTAGCAATTTCTATACAACTCAGATCCTTGATTATAAATGTCTGAAACTAATTCTGGCTATTTGGTTCCAAAATCAAATTAATTGGTAGGTTATTAGTACTTCAGAGGATCAACAGGAATGCTAGAGTATCAGGATCAGGAAATGACAGGAAGCAAGAGAAAGTCGGCAGGCAAGAAAAGAGCCAAGGTCAGAATTAAGAAACAGTCTGGTTAGGAGGCCACTGCCGGTGTCACAGACACAGGACACCTCTTATGAAGCCACTGGGCTCACTATGGCTGAGTCCAGGCTGCCTGTGAAGAAAGATTCTGGAGAAGAACTATTCCTTTTTGGCTTTCAAGTCCCACACAATGAGGCATTCTCTCCCAATACAAATGGTGTTTGAATGGTGGATAGCCAAAAATAATCAATGTTTACTACACTTTAAATAAAAACTCTAACACTAATCATAATTATATGTAAATGTTTTTCCTAATCCAGTCTTTTTCCTACAACCCTCTTTACTATTTCTGTTGAGTAATTGACCAACAAATTTAAAAATTGATAATAAGTTGTATTTGGTACTTACAGACTGCATGTATCATTTTAAGTTTTAAATATTTTAAAAGTTGAAAATAAACCAAAAGAATCTAAACATTTGTCCATTTCTCATTTGACAAAACACCAAACTTCACTCCTTTCAGACAATAGCTGCTATTTTCACTGTCCTTGATGCATCTGTGTCTTGTTCTCCTGTATAGTAGGTTTGCAATAAGTACAGATTTAGGGGAAAAGTGCCTATATACTGTATCTGTTTCTAATATCAGAGAAACAAATCCCTTATTATACTTTGTTACATGTGTTTGTGTATTTGTCTCTAGTCTAGACTATGTCTAGTCTAGACTATGAGCTCCACCTGTGAAAGAACTATTTCACAATTATATCTAGAGTTGGCATATAGCAGATGATCAATACATATTTGCTGAATTTGAATAACTAATAACCACTTTGCTTTGTAATTTAGTTGGCTAGAACAAATCCCTAGAGAGAATGAATTGGATACAAATAGAGTTTAGGAAAAAATTGAAGAGAAATTCGTTAAGATTTCATCAAGGATTGTACATAAAATACAACCATCTCAGAAGAGAACCTTCTGTCACAAAGTTGGTGAACTAAAAGTGTAGATTGCCCAAAGATGCTCAGCAGAAACTTTTAAAACTGAAAATTCAGCCTTGATTTTTTTTAAAATAGGGCAGTGATTTAATTTTTCTGAGTTCTTTTTTCCTTGTCTGTAAGGGAAGAAGTAATTGAAATCATTTGTTATATCTAGTAGTGTTACAGAAATTAATTTCACCTGTTTCTTGTTATTCTTTCGATGTGGCTATTAGGAAATTTAAAATTACATACATGGTTCTCATTATATTTCTATCAGACAGTACTGCTTTAGAGGATCAAGCATGGTGTTTTGCATGTAGTATTTCCAAATATAGTACTGTAAATGAAAGAAGGTTAGGCTGGTTGCTTATTATCTTTAGTTACACACACACTCAAAGTCTGTAGCTGCATAATTTTCTGATAATCAAATTTTCCTGTTGTAGATATTTATTTATGCATACCTATATGTATAATATACATGCACAGACACACATACACAACACAACATACACTCACAATTTAACCACTCCATCACCACCTATATATATGTAATAATACAATATGTTGCTCAACATTAGTTGTGTAGACTCTAAGGACATACAGATATTATCTTCCACTTAACTGATCTTTGAAAGTTATTTTATTTCTTCAAATGCAATTTAGTTCCCTCATCTGTAAGATGGGCAAAATGATTTTACTTCATCATAGTGTTGTTAGAAGAATTAAATGAAATCATTCTCAGTACAGTAGCTGGTAAGGGAGTAGGAACTTAATGAATTTTAGCTGTCATTATTATAGGTAATCAAATACCAAGCACGATGTATTCTAGTATTGGACTCTATTGTTCTGATTATGGGTTGTTTCAAAACTGAAACATTTGGAGGATAAGCATTATATAAACCAAGACATAGTATTTTACAATGCAGATACTATTTCCACCTAATTGTGTCTTTATATTGTCCTTATATGTGAGCTGGTTACAACTATTTCCAATTTTATCAAGAAAAATAAAACACAGGGACATGGAGTTGCTCATGGTCAGCTTACCAATCTGTATTTCCTGATGATACATCTTATCCTTCTGCCACTACATCATCATGTTTTTTTCATAGATAAAATGTGCTCCCTCTCAGCTTTAGAATACTTTCCCCTTTTGATACAAGGCTTTCTCATGTTTCCAAGATACATTTTAATTTTAACATGCCATATCTTCTTTTGACCAAATCAGACCCTAAGACAAGAAAATACTTTCACTCTTGATTTTCTGGAAGTCTTAACATTTTCTTGGGGTCCTAAGACCTTCTACACCTCTGTTACTGTTCTTATGATGCTTAGTCATTGCTTAATTTATGGCCCGTCGTCTTCATTAAACTGTCAGCACCTTGAGGCAGGATCTTCTATCTCTGTTTTTAGAGTGTCTGGCCCATATTAAGGCTCATAATTTCTTGGTAAAAATCTGCCAGCCCCACCAAACTGTGAGGCCACATATGTGCCTGCCTTCTTCATGGCTATATCCCCAGAACCTCACATAGTGCTCAGGACATGGCAGACACATAATAGGTTTTTGCCTAATAAACGAATAAATCCTAGCTTTTGTCAAATAGTATCTGTGTTTTAGATATCGTCTGTATCCATTCTTTCCTAGATGGTAAAGCTACCTAAACGCAAGAATTGATTCCTCCTTCCTTAAATTTCCCACCCTGAATACCATTATGGGCTTTTAATGCAGAAGTGTTCAATTAGAGTTGGTTTTCTATATGAAATATATGTCCAAAAATTACAAAGTCCTGAATAGAGTTAAATTCTGGTAATAGATTTTCAGATCTAGCAAACTGATAGTTTTTGGACAGAGAAAAAGAAGCTCTTAAATAATATCACTTAGTCCCTACATGAAACGTTTCTTGGGTAATCAAAATGACCTTATGAAATGGATTACAATGATTATTAATACAGTTTCACAATCCTACCAAACTGAACTGACAAGGATGAAAAACTAGAGGAGAATCACACAATTCATGGCCTAATGAAAATCATATTTTTTTTCCTTCTCTAATTATTTGGTGGTTGTTTATGATTTAACTGATTTCTCATAAAACTGTGAATAAAGACTTTCCATTCTAGTGGTCTTCCCCCCCCCCCACTTGTCACAAACCCTCTTCCTATGAGACCTCCCAAGAGCACATATTCGTCACCATTTTCAGACTATGAACTACAAATATCTGTGGTGTCTACACGGCATCGAAAGAACAAAACAAGCAAGCCAAAAAAATGCGTTAATTTAAGAAAAATCATTTTCTACAAAATAGAGCTAATAACCCATGGACCATAAATTCTTCTATTCAGATGCTTTTTTTTTTTTAATATAATGTGAGGAACCCATTCTTATTAGCCTCCTCATTTTGAAAGACCAGATCCAAACCTGTGTGTTTAGCTGTGCTGTAGAATGTTGTCAATATTCATATAGCATCTACTAATCAAAAAGGAAAATTCAGGGACCATAAAATACTGCAAAGAGTGCATATTATCTTAACCTCTCTTCAATTCTTTAATGTTCTGTGTCCACCTCTACTGTGTTATAATGTTTAGTAAATGTTTATTTCTGGTCTTTTCCATTAGATGATCAGTTTCTTGAAGGCATGCATGGTTTTATACATGTGTACCTGTATTTTCTGCAACTGTATCCTGAGTGCCTAGTCTGTGGCAATAACTTTGTCAATTTAATCAATGAATAAAATGATGTTACATGGTACTACAGACATGATACATTTGGATCATGAGGACAAATCTTGATTAACTGGAACCATTTTAATTTTGCTAAAGCACACACAGCTGAATACTCCTTGGTCATCACTATTAAAATAAAATCTTATAATCTGCGATTACATAAACAAAAGGCAAAGAATTGTAAATTGGGTGAGGACTAGTCATGTGAAGACCGAGTTATGCAGCTCTTAGCCCAAAGTGTCCTCTAAGCTCCATAAACAGCCATTTAAAAGCATCCTCATTATGAAGTGAAGCAAAATTTTAAGGCCATATAAGCCTATAATATTTTTAGCTCTGATAGAGAATGTATTGAGTGACTCCTTGAAAGTCAGAACAATAATCTGCTTCTGACCTTCAAAGTCCATCAGATTCTGATGAACCAAATTATTGTGAACCTATCTTTTAATAAGTTTTGCAATGCCTGTGATCACCTTTTTGTTTATCAGGATGAGTGGTCCATCTGATGGAGGCCAAGGATCAAGACAGGAGTGGTGACCAGACAAGCCCGAGGGCACTGTATTAGCATTACAGATAATCTATGGGTTCTCTAAGCAATATACATGTATGCATTATTTAATCAAAACAACTCCAACATAGGGCACTACTATTCCTATTTTGCTGATGAGAAAACTGAAGGACAAAGTTCAAGAGACATGGCCAAGGTGACCTAACTGGCCATGTAGCAGTAGCCTGGATCCGAGTGGTGACAGGCTGGAATTGCTAGTTTTCTGGGATTTTTTGTTTTGTTTTTTCTTTTCTGTATTCTGGGGAATAACAATCTCTAGCACAGAGTTGCCACTCCATGGTTGGTAAATAGTGTTGCAGCTAGGAAGTCCTATAAGTCATGCTATCAGTCAATTGACAAAATAAGTAGGACTTTGGGCTCACAAAATATTTGGACTCACAAAATAAGAGGCAGGTACTGTTTTTCTTAGAGAAGGGGTCAATGTCAGGGGGAGTAAGACCGGAGGGATCAGAGTTAGACCTAATAAACTGTAGAATTAAAAGCCCACAAAAGGCCCTACGAGGAGATAAAATTTAAAATTCAGCTTTGAAAAAATTGTCATCAAAATAGACGCAAAGAACCAGGGAAAAGTTCCAATAAAGACAGGGAGGTTCATTTTTAACCTTTCTTAAGCCAAAAAATTCTTAGATTTTTTTTTTTTTGTAACATTCTTCCTAGAATCACTTTTCTTAAGGTATAGACAGGGAAGCTTTCCTGGATGCCATTAAAGGACTGACAGGGCAAGGATATAAATGTCCATTCATATCACCTAGATTATTTTTAAAAAGCTAGCTTTGAAGGTCCTGAAAACGAGCTTTTGAATATTTAAAAATTGGTAAGTTTCATGTGGACATTTGGAAACTGGTATGTTTTTCTGTGTATGAGCTATATGATATATTTTATGCTTAAAAGTGGTTACAAAATTCATTTGACTTTTATTATATCCTATACACTCAAGCTTGGTCATTCACATAAAACAATCTTTTATGTAAGTGATCTGATTTATGAGCGATCTGGTTGTATGAACTCTTCTAATCCATGGGCAATTACTATGCTTGAAGTCTTGCTGTGTAGACACATCATGGTATATAGGCTTTTCACACTGGAAGGAAATTATACAAGGGGGAGACTGTGACCAAGAATTGAAAAGTTATGTGACCCAAACCAAATTCTAGAGAGCTGCATAAATTTCCAGAGTGGAAGCAAAAGATAAATGCCAGATTCAACCACACATGGTTGTGAAAATTTTCAAAGGAAAATTCCAAGAAGCCAAAATTCTACTGTTTCCTTTGTAGTTGTTTGAAAATCAACCAGCTGGGATCCCTTTATTTGCACATCTGAAAGTATGCAGCAGTGTGGCAAATGGTTTTCTAAAATGAATAATGTGCTTTTTGGAATCATTGAATCATAGATTTTGAAGAGTTCCTAAGAGGATATCCTCCTATTTTCAAGTGAAATTGCACCTTAGACATCTTAAAGAAAAAAAAAAAAACATGCAGTAAAGTCTAAAATACTCAGTATATTATTATAAATGCCTCCAGAATTAGAAGTATAACTTGAGTGCCAATATCAGATACTACATGTATCTCCATTTTACAGAATAGGACATGAGTTTCAGAGAACCTAAGCAATTTGCAGCTCAAACCTGGCAGTCACTAGGGGCCAAAATTCAGAATTTCTGCTTCCACCAAGTTGGAGCTCTTCTCACCACATTCCCACTAACCTTCATTAGATAGACCCCAAATTCATCATGCTGCATTTTAGATGGTCAATATACCATCAGAATGGCAAGAGAACATATTTTGTCCATTTGTCAGTCTAGATTATCTGCTGACGATCTCATTTGACCACACATTCCCTCTAAAGTTTATATAAATTTAAGGTACCTATTGATTTCTATAATCTTAGTAATGGTTTGTAACTCAAAATGTGAAGTTAGGTTGAAAATTATAACTGTTTTGAAAAAGCTCTAACTCTTCTGTATTTAAAGATTAACCTATTAAGTGTTTACTTAAATTCCAGCTAAACATACAGGGTAACATTAGTTTCAGGTGTACAATAAAGGGACTTAACACTTCCATACATTACCCAGTGCTCATCACAAGTGCACTGCTTAATCCCCATCACCTATTTAACCCATCCCCCGACCAACCCCCACCTCTGGTAACAGTCCTCTATAATGAAGTTAAAAAGAGGCAAACCATGCAAGAATCTTATTTTGATTTTTTTGTGTCATATAGTGTTTCGGTGAACTGGATTATTCTCATTTCTTCACTTGCTCATGTGATCTTGCCCTATATTATAGGAAGAGAATGTCCTCCATCCCACCCCGCACACATCCCATTAATCATGGGCTTTGCTAGATGACTTGTTTCAGCCAGTGCAGTATAAGTGCCTATGACTAAAGTTCATAAATGTGTTTGATTTGGCTCCCTGCGCTCCTGTCCTCTGCTATGAAAAGAAGATACCTGCGGTACTTTCCAATCCAAGAAGAACATGGAGGCATGTAGAGATCCACAGCCTAAAGCAGACAAATGAGTAAGAAAATTCAATGCTTGTAAGTCAGAGTTTGCAGGCGTTCGTACAGCATTATTATGGCAATGGCTAACTAATGCAATAATGGTGTGGTCTAACTGGCTACATAGCTCAAGGACACTGGTACCTCTGGAGAACCCACCAATAATCCAATTTGTATAAAAACCCATAGAATACAATTTTTTAAAAGGTTTTATTTTAGAGCATGAGAGTGTGAGCATGAGTATGTGTGAGAGTGGTGGGGGGAGGGAGAAGAGGGAAAGAACCCCAATCATACTCTGCTGAGCGCGGAGCTAGATGCGGGGCTCCATCCCCCAACTCTGAGATCACACTCCAGCCGAAACCAAGAGTCTGCTGCTAAAACAACCGAGCACCCGTTGTCCCTTGGAATAAAATTTTTTAAGGACTTGGGAATAACTGATTTTGACTCCAGCCCACTCAAGAAATGAAAGCTTACAATGGGCTGGTAGGTACTAGTTCAGGAGGCACCTAGAAAGCCTGGACCTCCTGAGGTAGGACTAAGTTGTCAGGGAAGAGTGGTCACAGAATCCTTGAAATAGGCAAGAGCCACCTAGGATCCATGTAAGAGAAAAGCTGGAACCACACGTTATAATAGGGAAGGGCACTACAAGCTACAGCTGGATCCCTTAATCTAAAGGTGAAATTATCCCGCTTCGATAATAGCACAGCTCTTAGGTATTTTCTCTGGTTGCCATGGCCCAGAGAAAGAAATATAAATAGGATAGGAAAAGACCTATTAAAATACAGAGAATGGTACCAGTTTTATTTTTAAATCTGAAGGAACACTAGAGATCCATACTCTAATTTCATAGTCAGTAAACAAATCCAAGGAATGTTGCCAAATGTGCCCAGAATCCTAACAGTGAAGGTAGATTGAGAGCCTATTCAGCTAATTATTCAACTGAGTTCTCCTGTTGCTACTCACAAGCAGGTGATACTATATTTCAAGAACCTCAAAATTATTTGTATTAAGTAACTTAGTGTTTCTGTTTAGTTAGGGATCATGTTAGTGAATTCAGTTTCTAACTGATATTAATGGAATTCAGGAAGACTGATAATCAGTCATCTTCAAAATCCTTAAACATGTTAACTTAATTTTTTAAAACTTGTTCTGAATAACCTATTTTAGATGAGTTTAGATAACTATTTTGGAACATTTGATATATATGTAAGAATGTATATAACATTCATATTATGAAGCATAATAGTTAAAATACCCAGGGACTCCTTCCCAGCCTACCCATGTAACCACTATTCTGAATTTTGTGTTTAACATGCATTATTTTTTACGCTTTTGTTATATGTGCATATGTATATATGAACTTAATATTGCTTGGCTTGAACTTTACAAAAGTGATATCATACTGTACTCCATCTTTTAAAACTCCCTTTTCTACAATCATGTTCTATATATGGTTGTAGTTCTTTTTCACTGCTTTATAATCTAAATACACCATAATTAAATTTGTTCTGTCCATAGATAGTTGCGTTGTTTCCCTGTTACTACAAATTTTTCTATAAAAAAATTCTCGTACATTTGGTGAACATAAATGAGTTTCTCAGGTTTATATATCTAGAAGTGGATTTGGCTGGTTGCATGTGCAAAAATACATGTTTCAAGTGGTTGTGCCAATATGCTCCTCCATAGCAGTATGTGAGAATTCAGAACATGTGGCATCTCCTGGCTTAAATTTTTGGCAATGTGGATGTTAAGTTGTATCTCACATATATTTTATTTGCATTTTCCTGACTTCTAATGATCATCTTTTCGTGTTTTTCTATTTTAAAATTTTCTTTTAGGATTTCCCTTTGAAATGTTTGTTCATGTCTTTTATCAGTATTGGAATTTTGTTAACTTTTAGTAACCTATAACATTTCTTTATATAGTTGATGCAAGTTCATTTTCAGTTATTTCTTGAAGATATTTTCTTTAGGTTTTGACTTGTTTTCACTCTTTATGATGTCCTTTGATGAAAAGGATTTAAAGAGTGAAATTTATTGATCTTTCTTATGTTTAATGATTTAGGTCTTAAAAAACCTTTCATATTTTGAATTCCTAAAGATAGTTGCCCTTAGGGTATCCTCTGAACATTTTAAAGTTTGCCTTTGCATTTAAAATTTTTAATCAACTTGAAAATGTTTTTGTGTGTACCATGTGATCAGTCCCCCTAAAAAGATAAATATCTCCACACCATTGATTTGAATAGTCACATATTTCTATAGTGATCTATAAAGGCATTTCTATCAGATATCAAATTATCATAAATTTATGAATCCATGATCTCTTTATACTATTCCATTGCTCAATGTTCCTATCCCTGTATTAACACCAGACTCTTCATATTCACAAATCATTGCTCTCCAGTGAGTAAATCTATTTTATTACATTTCATTAGAGACAGTTTGGCTAACTTTTGACCATGCTCTTCCATATGTATTTCCTAATAAATATGTCAAGCTTTTAAAAATATTTCAAAAATTCAAAACTGCATTGTACTTGAAGATAAATTTTCAGAAAATTGACACGTTGACATTGGATCTTTCCACCCATAAGCATGGTTTTCTCTCTTTTGGTTTAGACATTTTCAATTTTATAACTGTCTCCACAAAAACCTGAAATACCGATATTTACATTTGTTCTTGGTTACATATTTAGTTCTATAATGATATACTTTCATAAATTGTTTTGTTAGAAATTTACTTTTATACATCTTACTATATGCAGCCAGCATTTTAAAATTCCATTACAAATTCTAATAGCTTGTCTTCAGATTCATTTGGGTTTTCCAAGTTGAAAATAACGACCTAGGAATAAAGGTACTTTGGTTTCCTTCTAATATCCATACTTTAAATCTATTATCTTACTGTGCTAGCTAGGACCCTCATTAAAACACTAAAAGAGGTTATGAGGGATACTGTTGTCTTGCTCCTGATTTCAGCGGGAATACTAACATTTAACTGTTAAAAAAAACCTATTCGATGTAAGTTTTGGAAAAGATGTTCTCTATTTCAACTTTGATAAGAATTTTTATCATTATGGAGTGTTGAATTTTATGGAATACTTACCTACATTGAAAGAATCCTATGACTTTCCTCTTTAATCTGATAAATGGCAAACGAAATCTATAGGTTTATTTTTAAAACATTTATTTTTTCCTGGGATAAACCTAACTTCATTTTAGGTTATCTTTTTTATACACACCTGGTCAGACTCATTGTTATGAGACTGGAGTATATTCTCCTTTCTCATACTGTGCTTTTCTAGTTTTGGTACCAAGGTTATACTGACCTCATTAAATGACTTGAGATTTTTTTTTCTAGTCTCTGGAAAAGATTGTGGGAATTATCTCTTCATTGTAACCTTGGTAAACTGGTCTATAAAACCATTTCAATCCAGTTTTTTTCTTTGTAGGAAGACTTATAACTAGAAATTCAATTAGTTACTGACTAGAGGACAATTCAAGCTTTATATTTTCCTTTCTGTTTTGGGATTGTTTTTCTAGGAACTCATGTAGTTTTGTTAGTTCTATCAAACATTTTCTATTAACTTGCTTGTGGAAATCTATTTTAAATTTTTACTTCAATTAATGAGTTTTTTAAATCCAAAACATTTAACTTTTCCTTTACCTCTATCTCTTCAGAGTTTTGTTCCATTAGTCTTTTATAAGAAATCACTTTTGCCTTTGCTAATTCCTCCAGCTTTCTTTACCATTGCCATCATTCTATCCTTGGGCTTATCCTTGGGTTTATTCTATTCTTTTTCTTAATTTATATATCTAATTCATTCAATGATAGCCTTTTTTCCAAATATTATGATATTTATACTGTATGTTGCTCCCAATATACTCCTTTGCCTGTATACTACAGATATTGATCTGTGGTAACTTAGTCCCCATCCAGTTGTCCATATTATATTTTATTATCTTCTTAATCTATGAATTAGAAGTATGACTTAATTTCCAATTTTTGATTAATTTTTAACCTAGTTGGACTAAGTATGAACTGTGTGACAACTGTTTGTATGCTATCAGGTTTTTGAGGTTTGAGAATAAGCTTAAAAATAGATATTTTTTGTTTATTGACAGTGTTTCGTATTGAAAGCAAGGAAACTGTTATTTTCTTTTTTTTTTTAAGATTATTTATTTATTTATTTATTTGAGACAGAGAGAATGAGAGACAGAGAGCATGAGAGGGAGGAGGGTCAGAGGGAGAAGCAGACTCCCTGCCGAGCAGGGAGCCCAATGCGGGACTCGATCCCGGGACTCCAGGATCATGACCTGACCGAAGGCAGTCGCTTAACCATCTGACCCACCCAGGCGCCCGGAAACTGTTATTTTCTATTGTGCTTTATTTATTTTTTTTTTAAGATTTTATTTATTTATTTGAGAGAGAGAGAATGAGAGAGAGCGAGTACATGAGAGGGGGGAGGGTCAGAGGGAGAAGCAGACTCCCCGCCGAGCAGGGAGCCTGATGGGGGACTCGATCCTGTGACTCCAGGATCATGACCTGAGCCGAAGGCAGTCGCTTAACCAACTGAGCCACCCAGGCGCCCTCTATTGTGCTTTATTTTTGTAACTTATTTTTATTTTTAATTGAAGTATAGATTACTTATGCCAGTTTCAGGTGTACAACATAGTGACTTAACATTACAAAATGCTCACCATAGGTATAGTTATCATCTCATCATACAACTTTATTACAGTTTTACCGACTTTATTCCCTTGCTGTATTTCTCATCAGTATGTCTTATTTTATAACTGGAAGTTTGTACTCATTTATTCCACCTATCCCCTCACCCTCCCCTCCCCTCTGGCAACCACCTCTGTATTTGAGTCTGTTTCTGGTTTTGGTTGGTTTCTTTCTTAGATTCCACATATGAGTGAAATTATGTGGCATTTGTCTTTCTCTGACTTATTTCACTTAGCATAACATTCTCTAGGTACACCTATACTGTTGAAAATTGCAAGATTTCATTCTTTTTTTATGGCTGAGTAATATTTGTGTGTGTGTGTGTGTGTGTGTACCATATCTTTGTCATTCATCTATTAGACACTTTGATTGCTTCCATATCTTGGCTATTGTAAATACTGCTGAAATAAACGTAGGGGCAAATATGACTTTCTGAATCAGTGTTTTCACTTATTTGGGGGGGGGGGTAAATACCCAGAAGTAAAATTACTGGTTATTTCTATTTTTAATTCTTTTTTTTTTTTTAAGATTTTATTAGAGAGAGCACATGAGAGGGGGGAGGGTCAGAGGGAGAAGCAGACTCCCTGCTGAGCAGGGAGCCCGATGCGGGACTCGATCCCAGGACTCCAGGATCATGACCTGAGCTGAAGGCAGTCACTTAACCAACTGAGCCACCCAGGCACCCTCTATCTTTAATTCTTTAAGGAACCTCTATACTATTTTCCATAGCGGTTGTACACCAATTTACATTCCCACCAACAGTGCATGAGGGGTCCCTTTCTCCACACTTTTGCCAGCACTCATTTCTTTTTGTCTTTTTGATACTAGCCATTTTGACTGGTGTGGATGATACCTCCTTGTGGTTTTAACTTGCATTTCCCTGATTAGTAATATAGAGCATATTTTATTTGGCCATCTGAATGTCTTTTTTAGAAAAATATCTATTCAAGTTATCTGCCGTTTTTTAAATTAGATAATTTCTTTGGGTAAATACCTACTAGTGCAATTGCTGGGTTGTACAGTAGTTCTGTTTTTAACTTTTTTGAGGAATCTCATACTTTTATCCAGAGTGGCTGCACCAGTTTGCACTCTCACCAACAGTATTAGAGGGTTCCCCTTTCTCCACATCCTCACCAACCTCTGCTTCCTGTGTTAATTTTAGCCATTGTGATAAGTGTGAGGTGATAGCTCATTGTAGTTTTGATTTATATTTACTTGATCAGTGATGTGGAGCATCTTTTCCTGTGTCTTTTGGCCATCTGTATGTATTATTTGGAAAAATTTCTATTCATGTCTTATGCCTATTTTTAAATTATTCATTTTTGGAGGTGTTGAATTTTATAAGTTCTACATATATTTTGGACACTAACCCTTTATCAGATAATGTCATTTGCATGATGAGGATTAAGGAGTGCACTTGTGATGAGCACCAAGTGGATTGTATGGAAGTGTTGAATCACTATATTGTTCATGTGAAACTAATATTATGTTGTATATTAACTAACTGGAATTTAAAAACTTAAAATCCCTTTTTTTGGAGTTGTAAAAGTACTTTATATACTTTAAATATTGATATCTTATTAGAGTAGTCATTTGCAAATATCTTCAGTCAGTAGTCTGCTTTTTGTTTATTGATGTTTTTCTTCACTGTGCAAAAGCTTTTTGGTTTGATGCAGTCCCAATAACTTATTTTTGCTTCTGTTTCCCTTGCCTGAGGAGACGAAACCTGAAAAATATTGCTAAGGCTGATGTCCAAGAGTTTACTGCCTATGTTTTCTTCTAGGAGTTACATGGTTTCAGGTCTTACATTTTGGTCTCTAATCCATTTTGAGTTTATTTTTGTGTATGGTGAGAAAGTAGTCTAGCTTTAGTCTTTTGCATGTAGCTGTCCAGTTTTTCCAACACTTTTTATTAAAGATGGTCTTTCCCCATTGTATATACTTTGTCATAGATTAATTGACCATAATTGCTTGGGTCCATTTCTGGACTCTATTCTGTTCCATTGATCTATGGATCTATTTTTGTGCCAGAACAATACTGTTTTGATTACCAAAGCTTTGTAGTAAAGTCTGAAATCTGGAATTGTGATAACTCCAGCTTTGTCATTCTTAAGATTGCTTTGGCTATTTGGGGTCTTTTTTGGTTCCATACAAATTTTAGGATTATGCTTTAGTTTTGTGAAAAATAGTATTGGTATTTTGGTAGGAACTGCATTGAATTTGTAGATTGCTTTGAGTAGTATAGCCATTCTAACAATATTCTTCCAACCTGTGAGCGTGGTATAGCTTTCCATTTGTTGTGTCCTCTTCAGTTTCTTTAACAAATAGCTTGTTTTTAGAGCACAGATTTTTAACCTCCTGTAGTTTACCTATATATTCTTCTCAGTGAAACTGTAAATGGAATGAATTTCCCTTTCTGCTAGCTCATTATTAGTATACAAACAAATTTCTGTATATTTTTGTATCCTGCAACTTTATAGAATTAGCTCATTCTAATAATTGCATCATCTTCAGGGTCTCTTATATAGTTTCATGTCATCTGCAAATAGTGACAGTATTCCTTACCGATTTGGATGCCTTTGCCTTTTAATTTTTGTTGTACTTCTATGGCTTGAGCTTCCAGGACTATGTTGAATGAAAGTGGTAAATGAATATCCTGATCTTGTTCCTAATCTTAGAAGAAAAGCTTTCAGCTTTTCATCATAGTGTATGATGATAGCTGTGGGTTCCTTATAAATGGCCTTTATCATGTTGAGGTATGTTCTTTTCTATACCCACCTTAAGTTCTATCATGAATGGATGTTGCATTTTGTCAGGCACTTTTTTTTCTGCATATATTGAGATATGTGATTTTTACCCTACATTTTGTTAAAGTGCTGCATCACATAGACTTTGTAGATATCAAACTATCTTTGCATCCTCAGAATAAATTCCACTTGATTGTGGTGAATGATCATAATATTTTTGAATTCAGTTTGCTAATATTTTTAAGGATTTTTGTATCTATGTCCATCATGGATATTGGTCTGTAAATTTTTTTGGTAGTGTCTTTGTCTGGTTTATATAATGATGTACTATACAATGGTTAACTGAACATAATAAAAAAAAGTGACACAAATAAAATAGGTGACTTTAACCCCAAATTCACATCAATGGCTAGATCATCCATATAGACAATAAGGAAAAGAGTGGCTTTGAAACATACCCCAGACAAGATGGATTAATATATATACAGAACATTCTGTCTAATAGAGGAAGACACATTCTTCAAGTGCATATGGAACATTCTCCAGGATAGATCACCTGTTAGGCTAAAAAACAAGTCTCAATAAATTTAAGATTAAAATCCTATTAAGCATTATTGTCAATTTCTCTGTCAATATTCACTTTATGTATTTAGGTACTCCAGTGTCGGGTGCATAGATATCTACAGTTGTCCTATTCTGTTGTTAGATTGATTCCTTTATCATTATGTAATGCCTTTCTTTGTCCCTTTACAGTCTTTGTATTAAAGTCTATTTTGTTTGTTAGAAGTATTGCTACCCCAACTTTTATTTTTTTTACTTCTATTTGCATGGAATATCTTTCCATCCCTTCACTTTCAGTCTGTATGTTTTTAGGCCTGAAGTGAGTCTCTTGTAGGCAGCATATAAGATAGGCCTCTTTTTTTTTTTTTTAATCCATTCAGTCACCAGACATCTTTTGATTTGGAGCATTTAGTCTATGTACATTTAAAGTAGTTATTGATAGGTATATACTACTTTCCACTTAATTATTTATAGTTTTCTTGTAGCTCTTTTCCTTTTGTTCTCTTCTCTTGGGGTGATTGAGAACTTTCTTTAATGTTATGCTTGAATTCCTTTCTCTTTACTTTGTGTATCTATCATGGGTCCTAGGTTTGTGGTTATAACATCTGATGTATATGGTAGTCTCTATTGTTTACTCCCCCTTCCACATTTTATATATATCATGTTATATTTTACATCTATTTTATGAATCCCTTAACAATTTAGATATTTTTTTCCTACTTTTGTCTTTTGACCTATATACTAGCTTTATAAGTGATCTACTACCTATTGTATATTTGCTTTTTACCAGCAAAATTTTTTCCTTACATAATTTTTGTACTTCTAATTATGGCCTTTTCTTCTCCACTTAAAGAATTCCCTTTAACATTTCTTCCTGTAAGACTGGTCTAGTGGTGATAAATGCCTTCAACTTCTGTTTAGGAAACTTTTTATCTTTCAATTCTGAATGCTAACCTTCCTTGGTAAAGTATTCTTGGTTCTAGGTTTTTTCCTTTCAGCACTTTGAATATATCATGGCACTCTCCTCTGGCCTTCAAAATTTCTGCTGAAAAATCAGATGACTGTTTTATAGGGTTTCCCTTGTGTGTGACTGATTACTTTTCTCTTGCGGCTTTTAAAACGATCTCTTTATCTTTAATTTTTTTGCCATTTTAATTCATATTTTGGTGAAGACCTTCTTTGGGTCTTATTTGGGGCTCTGTGTTTCCTTCCCCAGGTTAGGGAAGTTTTTAACTTTCTTGATGTCTTCTGCCCCTTCCTCTCCTTCTGGGACCCCTATAATACAAATGTTACCATGCTTGATATGTTTGCACAGGCTCCTTAACATATCTTCATTTTTTTTCGTTCTATTCAGTTAGGTTGCTTTCTACGATGCTGTCTTCCAGATCACTAGTTCATTTTTCTGCATCTTCTATCTAATGTTGATTTCCTCCAGTGTATTTATTTTAATTATTCAACTCTGATGTGTTACCTTTGTTGAAGTTCTCAATGAGTTCATCCATTCTTTTTTTTTATTATTATGTTAATCCCCATACATTACATCATTAGTTTTAGATGAAGTGTTCCATGATTCATTGTTTGTGCATAACACCCAGTGCTCCATGCAGAATGTGCCCTCCTCAATACCCACCACCAGGCTAACCCATCCTCCCACCCCCCTCCCCTCTAGAACCGTCAGTTTGTTTTTCAGAGTCCATCGTCTCTCATGGTTCATCTACCCCTCCGATTTCCCCTGCTTCATTCTTCCCCTCCCGCTACCTTCTTCTTCTTTTTTTTTTTCCTAACATATATTGCATTATTTGTTTCAGAGGTACAGATCTGAGATTCAACAGTCTTGCACAATTCACAGCGCTTACCAGAGCACATACCCTCCCCAGTGTCTATCACCCAGTCACCCCATCCCTCCCACCCCACCCCCCACTCCAACAACCCTCAGTTTGTTTCCTGCGATTAAGAATTCCTCATATCATTGAGATCATATGATACATGTCTTTCTCTGTTTGACTTATTTCACTCAACATAATACCCTCCAGTTCCATCCACGTCGTTGCAAATGGCAAGATCTCATTCCTTTTGATGGCTGCATAATATTCCATTGTATATATATACCACTTCTTCTTTATCCATTCATCAGTCGATGGACATCTTGGCTCTTTCCACAGTTTGGCTATTGTGGACATTGCTGCTATAAACATTGGGGTGCACGTACCCCTTCAGATCCCTACTTTTGTATCTTTGGGGTAAATACCCAGTAGTACAATTGCTGGATCATATGGTAGCTCTATTTTCAACTTTTTGAGGAACCTCCATACTGTTTTCCAGAGTGGCTGCACCAGCTTGCATTCCCACCAACAGTGTAGGAGGGTTCCCCTTTCTCCACATCCCCGCCAACCTCTGTCATTTCCTGACTTGATAATTTTAGCCATTCTGACTGGTGTGAGGTGGTATCTCATTGAGGTTTTGATTTGGATTTCCCTGATGCCGAGCAATATTGAGCACTTTTTCATGTGTCTGTTGGCCATTTGGATGTCTTCTTTGGAAAAATGTCTGTTCATGTCTTCTGCCCATTTCTTGATTGGATTCTTTGTTCTTTGGGTGTTGAGTTTGATGAGTTCTTTATAGATTTTGGATACTAGCCCTTTATCTGATATGTCATTTGCAAATATCTTCTCCCATTCTGTCGGTTGTCTTTTGGTTTGTTGACTGTGTCCTTTGCTTTGCAAAAGCTTTTTATCTTGATGAAGTCCCAATAGTTCATTTTTGCCCTTGCTTCCCTTGCCTTTGGCGATGTTTCTAGGAAGAAGTTGCTGCGGCTGAGGTCAAAGAGGTTGCTGCCTGTGTTCTCCTTTAGGATTTGGATGGACTCCTGTCTCACATTGAGGTCTTTCAACCATTTGGAGTCTATTTTTGTGTGTGGTGTAAGGAAATGGTCCAGTTTCATTCTTCTGCATGTGGCTGTCCAATTTTCCCAACACCATTTGTTGAAGAGACTGTCTTTGTTCCATTGGACATTCTTTCCTGCTTTGTCAAAGATGAGTTGACCATAGAGTTGAGGGTCCATTTCTGGGCTATCTATTCTGTTCCATTGATCTATGTGTCTGTTTTTGTGCCAGTACCATGCTGTCTTGATGATGACAGCTTTGTAATAGAGCTGGAAGTCCAGAATTGTGATGCCGCCGGCTTTGCTTTTCTTTTTCAACATTCCTCTGGCTATGTGGGGTCTTTTCTGGTTCCATACAAATTTTAGGATTATTTGTTCCATTTCTTTGAAAAAAGTGGATGGTATTTTGATAGGGATGGCATTGAATGTGTAGATTGCTCTAGGTAGCATTGACATCTTCACAATATTTGTTCTTCCAATCCATGAGCATGGAACGTTTTTCCATTTCTTTGTGTCTTCCTCAATTTCTTTCATGAGTATATTATAGTTTTCTGAGTACAGATCCTTTGTCTCTTTGGTTAGATTTATTCCTAGGTATCTTATGGTTCTGGGTGCAATTATAAATGGGATCAACTCCTTAATTTCTCTTTCTTCTGTCTTGCTGTTGGTGTATAGGAATGCCACTGACTTCTGTGCATTGATTTTATATCCTGCCACTTGACTGAATTCCTGTATGAGTTCTAGCAGTTTTGGGGTGGAGTCTTTTGGGTTTTCCACATAAAGTATCATATCATCTGCAAAGAGTGAGAGTTTAACTTCTTCTTTGCCCATTTGGATGCCTTTGATTTCTTTTTGTTGTCTGATTGCTGTGGCTAGGCCTTCCAATACTATGTTGAATAGCAGTGGTGATAGTGGACATCCCTGCCGCATTCCTGACCTTAGGGGGAAAGCTCTCAGTTTTTCCCCATTGAGAATGATATTCGCTGTAGGTTTTTCATAGATGGCTTTTATGATATTGAGGTATGTACCCTCTATGCCTATACTCTGAAGAGTTTTGATCAAGAAAGGATGCTGTACTTTGTCAAAAGCTTTTTCTGCATCTATTGAGAGGATCATATGATTCCTGTTCTTTCTTTTGTTAATGTATTGTATCACATTGATTGATTTGCGGATGTTGAACCAACCTTGCAGCCCAGGGATAAATCCCACTTGGTCGTGGTGAATAATCCTTGTAATGTACTGTTGGATCCTATTGGCTAGTATTTTGGTGAGAATTTTTGCATCCATGTTCATCAGGGATATTGGTCTGTAATTCTCCTTTTTGATGGGGTCTTTGTCTGGTTTTGGGATCAAGGTAATGCTGGCCTCATAAAATGAGTTTGGAAGTTTTCCTTCCATTTCTATTTTTTGGAACAGTTTCAGAAGAATAGGTATTAATTCTTCTGGAAATGTTTGGTAGAATTCCCCTGGGAAGCCATCTGGCCCTGGGCTCTTGTTTGTTGGGAGTTTTTTGATGACTGCTTCAATTTCCTTAGTGGTTGTAGGTCTGTTCAGGTTTTCTATATCTTCCTGGTTCAGTTTTGGTGGTTGATACATCTCTAGGAATGCATCCATTTCTTCCAGGTTATCTCATTTGCTGGCATAGAGTTGCTCATAATATGTTCTTATAATTGTTTGTATTTCTTTGGTGTTGGTTGTGATCTCTCCTCTTTCATTCATGATTTTGTTGATTTGGGTCATTTCTCTTCTCTTTTTGATAAGTCTGGCCAGGGGTTTATCAATCTTGTTAATTCTTTCAAAGAACCAGCTCCTAGTTTCGTTGATCTGTTCTACTGTTCTTTTAGTTTCTATTTCATTGATTTCTGCTCTGATCCTTATGATTTCTCTTCTCCTGCTGGGTTTAGGCTTTATTTGCTGTTCTTTCTCCAGCTCCTTTAGGTGTAGGGTTAGGTTGTGTACTTGAGACCTTTCTTGTTTCTTGAGAAAGGCTTGTATTGCTATATACTTTCCTCTTAGGACTGCCTTTGCTGCATCCCAAAGATTTTGAATAGTTGTGTTTTCATTTTCATTGGTTTCCATGAATTTTTTTAATTCTTCTTTAATTTCCTGGTTGACCCATTCATTCTTCAGTAGGATGCTCTTTAGCCTCCATGTATTTGAGTTCTTTCCGACTTTCCTCTTGTGATTGAGTTCTAGTTTCAAAACATTGTGGTCTGAATATAGGCAGGGAATGATCCCAATCTTTTGGTACCGGTTGAGACCTGATTTATGACCTAGGATGTGATCTATTCTGGAGAATGTTCCATGGGCACTAGAGAAGAATGTGTATTCTGTTGCTTTGGGGTGGAATGTTCTGAATATGTCTGTGAAGTCCATTTGGTCCAGTGTGTCATTTAAAGTCTTTATTTCCTTGTTGATCTTTTGCTTAGATGATCTGTCCATTTCAGTGAGGGGGGTGTTAAAGTCCCCCACTATTATTGTATTATTGTCGATGTGTTTCTTTGCTTTTGTTATTAATTGCCTTATATAATTGGCTGCTCCCATGTTAGGGGCATAGATATTTACAATTGTTAGATCTTCTTGTTGGGTAGATCCTTTAAGTAGGATATAATGTCCTTCCTCATCTCTTATTACAGTCTTTGGTTTAAAATCTAATTTGTCTGATATAAGGATTGCCACCCCAGCTTTCTTTTGGTGTCCATTAGCATGGTAAATGGTTTTCCACCCCCTCACTTTCAATCTGGGGGTGTCTTTGGTTCTAAAATGAGTCTCTTGCAGACAGCATATCGATGGGTCTTGTTTTTAATCCAGTCTGATAGCCTGTGTCTTTTGATTGGGGCATTTAGCCCATTTACATTCAGGGTAACTATTGAAAGATAGGAATTTAGTGCCATTGTATTGCCTGTAAGGTGACTGTTACCGTACATTGTCTGTGTTCCTTTCTGGTCTATGTTGCTTTTAGGCTCTCTCTTTGTTTAGAGGACCCCTTTCAAGATTTCCTGTAGGGCTGGTTTTGTGTTTGCAAATTCCTTTAGTTTTTGTTTGTCCTGGAAGCTTTTTATCTCTCCTTCTATTTTCAATGACAGCCTAGCTGGATAGAGTATTCTGGGCTGCATATTTTTCTCATTTAGTGCTCTGAATATATCCTGCCAGTCCTTTCTGGCCTGCCAGGTCTCTGTGGATAGGTCTGTTGCCAATCTAATGTTTCTACCCTTGTAGGTTACATATCTCTTCTCCCGAGCTGCTTTCAGGATTTTTCTTTGTCTATGAGACTCGTAAGTTTTACTATTAGATGTCGGGGTGTTGACCTATTTTTATTGATTTTGAGAGGGGTTCTCTGTGCTTCCTGGATTTTCATGCCTGTTTCCTTCCCCAAATTAGGGAAGTTTTCTGCTATAATTTGCTCCATTATACCTTCTGCCCCTCTCTCTCTTTCTTCTTCTTCTGGGATCCCAATTATTCTAAATAGGTTTCGTCTTATGGTATCGCTTATCTCTCGAATTCTGCCTTCGTGATCCAGTAGTTGTTTATCTCTCTTTTTCTCAGCTTCTTTATTTTCCATCATTTCATCTTCTATATTACTGATTCTCTCTTCTGCCTCATTTATTCTAGCACTTAGCGCCCCCATTTTTGATTGCATCTCATTAATAGCCTTTTTGATTTCTACTTGGTTGGATTTTAGTTCTTTTACTTCTCCAGAAAGGGTTTCTCTAATAACTGCCATATTTTTGCAAGCCCAGCTAGTATCTTTAAAGTCATGATTCTGAACTCTAGATCTGACATCGTACTAATGTCCGTATTCAGTAGGTCCCTGGCAGTTGGTACTACCTCTTGTTCTTTTTGTTGAGGTGATTTTTTCCATCTTGTCATTTTGTGCAGAGGAGAATAGATTAATGAGAGAACAAAATGCTAGCAGAGTAACAATGTCCCCAGAAAATATACTCTAAACAAATCAGAAAAGACCTGAAGCAGTGGAACAAGAAACGGAAAGAGAGAAAAAAGAAAAAGAAAAAAAGAAAAAGATAAAGATAAAAACAAAAACAAACAACACAAAACAGCAACAACAACAAAAAAACCAGAATGTGATCAAATATGATCAGGCTGGTATATAGATCATTGCCACACACTAGATTTGGGGTATATTTTGGTCTTTTAGAAGAAAGTGCCTCCCAAAATTTTAAAGAAAGAAAAACTTATATATGTACAAAAATAAGGGTTGATATGATGAAGGGATGGAATATGACTGTAAAGATGGAAATTTTAAAAAATTTTATAAAAGGAATTGATAAGAAGTTGTTTGAAAAAAGAAAGAAGAGGATTTAAAAAAAAGAAAAAAGAAAAAAAAAGGGAGAGAATGTGATCAGGCAGGGGAATAGAAAACACCATATACTAGAGATTTAGGGTATATTTTAATCTGTTAGAAGAAACTATCTCAAAATTTTAAAGAGAGAACAACTTATATATATAAGCCAAAAATACGGGCAACTACTATGAAGGGATAGAATATGACTCTAAAAATGAAAAATAAAAAAATTTTTTTTTAAAAAAGGGATTGATAAGATGTTGGTTGAAAAAGGGAAAAAGAAAAATTCAAAAAAAAGAAAAAAAAAAGGGCTCCTGGGTGGCTCAGTCGGTTAAGTGGCTGCCTTCGGCTCAGGTCATGATCCTGGAGTCCAGGATCGAGTCCCGCATCGGGCTCCCTGCTTGGCAGGGAGTCTGCTTCTCCCTCTGACCCTCCCCCCTCTCATGTGCTCTCTCTCTCTCAAATAAATAAATAAAATCTTAAAAAAAAAAAAGAAAAAAAGACAGTTAAAAAAAATTAACTTTGAAAGACTGAAGAATCATGGTAAAAAAGCCATGAATTCTATGTGCAGTATTCCCCTAGCGCTGGAGTTCTGCCGTTCTCATTGATCTGTAAACTTGGTCTTGGCTGGCTGTTCTCGCTGATCTTCTGGGGAGGGGCCTGTTGCCGTGGTTTCCAAATGTCTCTGCCGGAGGCGGAATTGCCCCGCCCTTGCCCCCTCCCGGCTAAGTAATCTGCTCGCGTTTGCTCTCCGGGGCTTTTGTTCCCTGCGAGCTTTCCGTACAGCTTTGGAGGCGGAGAGTGAAAATGGCGGCCTCCCAATCTCCGCCCCGGAGGAGCCGAGAACTCGGGGCCCGCTTCTCAGTGAGCCCCCAGAGAAAAGCCGTCAGTCACTCCCGTCTCCCCGGTCTCCCACCGCACTCCGTGCTCACGCGGCCTGTGACCCCGCGTTTCTCTCTCTGGCACCCAACCCCGGGTAGAGTCTCCAAACCCAGCAGATCCCTGTGGTGCACTTCCGCGCAGCTCCTCCCAGGGGAGGAAGGTGAGTCTCCCCGGATCTGCCACTTGTTGGGTCCCTGCTGGAGGAGCAGGGGCCCGACTGTGCCGCGGATCACGGTTTATGGCCACCCCGAGCTGAGAGCCCGCGCCTGGGCTCTGCCTCTGCAGCCAGCTTCCCCGCTCCGATACCTGGGAGCTCTGCCACACTCAGGCACCCCCGGTCTTTCTGTGTCCCCGAGGGTCCTGAGACCACACTGTCCCGGAGGGTTCCACCCCCCGCTTAGCCACCGGAGTGACGGCCCTCAGCGGAGCAGACTTTTAAAAGTTCCGATTTTGTGCTCCGTGGGTCTATCACTTGCCAGAAGTGGCCGACGGAGGCCCCTCCCCCGCCGTCTGTCCTCCCGAATATCGCCTCGGATTCACTTCTCCGCATGTCCTACCTTCCAGAAAGTGGTCGCTTTTCTGATGAGAGAGTTGTTGCTCTTCTTTTCTTCGATCTCCTATTGAGTTTGTAGGTGTTCAGAATGGTTTGATCCCTATCCAGCTGAATTCCTGAGAGGAGACGAAATCCAGGTCTCCTACTCCTCCGCCATCTTGCTCCGCCCCCCGAGTTCATCCATTCTTAAAATCCAGTGAGTATCTTCATGACAATTACTTTGAACACTTTATCAGGTCTCCATTTTATTTACCTCTTTTTCTGTGATTTTTGTCTTGATCTTTTGTTTGAATCATATTGCTATCTACATGTTTTGTCTGTGTTACTATGTATTAAGTAGGTCAGCTAGGTTTTCTGGTATTGAAAGTAGTGGCCTTATGTAGAAGATGTCCTGTGGTGCCCAATAGAACAATCGCCCTTGGTCACCAGAGCCAGGTGCTCCAGGGTTGTCTTCTGTGTGCTTCCTTGTTTTGGCTAGACCAGAACTGCTGTGGACATGCTGGTGGGCAGGGCTGACCCTCAGCCCAGCTATCTACAATGATTGGATGCAATGGTTACTTGTGCACTGGCAGACAAAGCTTCTTCCTCGTGTGGTAGGTGAGAGGCCCAGCTACAGCTACTGCCAGCATGCTGGTGAATGGGGTTATCCTCCCCTCCCACAGCCCCCGAGGAATAGCTGGGGAGAGGGAGATGCTGGTCCTGAATGAGGCTGCCTGCCAAATATGGCATAGAAGGAGCTTTTCTGGGAAGGTTACTTGCCAGGGTAGGTGCTTTATGTGGGGCAAATCTTCAGGAGAATAGTGAGGCAGGCAAGTGGTGCTAGCAAGGTAGATAGTGTCAGAACTGGCTCCTAGAAGTGTCCAGACACTTAGGCTGAAAAAGAGCAAGAAAAATGGTATCCGCCAGCACTTCTATTCCTAGAGAAAGTTTCTATAGATTCCTGCCATTCTGGTACATGTCCTAAAATTTAGTTTAAAAATATCCTTCACATAGATCCCAGGTGCTTTTTTAAACAGCTGTTACTGTGCTGGGTCTCAGGCCAACTGATATAGTTTGTTAGCTCTTCAAGAGCACAGACTCGGTTTCCTACAGCTCTCTGGCTCTCCTAGAGCTAAGCCCTACTGATTTTCAAATCTTGTGCAACTAAACGCTACAGATTTTTTCAAATACAGATAAATGAGGTAGGGGGTTCATCTTAGTTCAGGACACCATGACCAGGAGTGTCCAGTATGGTGCTTTATCTCCTTGCTCCTCCTCATCTGTGATACACCTCCCACTCATGGGTTACCACACTGGAGGTTTGGCTCCTGACCTCATCTTTAACCTTTCTATCCTTATCAATATGTCCTATTTATATCTCTGGCTGTGGGAGAAAAGTTCTGATAATATCAGGTCACTTTAAGAGTGAGTTATGTTACATGTAGTTGTTGCCTGAGTGTGTCCATGGGAGAAGGTAAGCTCAGGATCCCTTTACTCCACCATCTTTCCCTGCTTTCTCTCCTGACTTTATTTTTTTTCTTTATGTGCTTGAATATATGTTCTCTATTAATGAGTAAATGATTTCATACATATGATTTATGTTTATCAGTTAGGTTGTTCAACTCTTATAATTTGTCTGTTTAACAGTATTGAAGTTCTTCATAATAGTGATGTGCTTATTAATTTATCCTCCATGAATTTCTTCCAAATATGATTTTTTATTAGGTACATATAAGTTTAAAATTCTATTTTTCTGGTGAATTAAATTTTTTAATATTCTGTAACCACCTTTTCTATCACTACTGATGCTTTTAGTTTTTCATTATATTTTGTCCTAATATAGTTAGGTCAGTTCTTTATATCCTTCCACTTTCCACCTTGAGAAAGTATATCTTTAATGTTTCTTCAGTTTATTTTTTTAAGTTTATTTATTTTAGTAATCTCTACACCCAACCTGAGGCTCAAACTCATGACCCTGAGATCAAGAGTCGCATGCTCTTCTAACTGAGGCAGCCAGGTGCCCCTTCGATTTATTTCTGCATTTTTGACTTGTAAACCTGTCTAATGAACTCTATTGTGTTTATTGATATGTTTGAATTGGTTTTTCACCATCTTTGTGTACTGCCACATTTTTTTCCCTATGCTTTTTCTTCTCTCACCTTTCTTGGACTTTTTTTCTTATTCCATGTTTCCATCGACTGTTTGGAAATTATATCTAATTCTATTTTTTATGGCTACCCTGTGAAATATTACCATTAAGTTTAATATTGCAATCAACCACATGAACAATACAAGAACCATATATCATTTTTAACTATAGTGAAACTAATCCCAACCTACAAGTTAATTTTGCCTAATATTTAAGTTCTTTCCATTTTTAATCTGAAAGAATTAGACATTGTCACTTCATACAATGTTTGATTAATTCCTTTGCCATTCTTTTTGCATCTACAGCTTTTAAAAATCATTTTCCTTTCTGAAGTATGTTTTAGATGTTCATTTAATAAATATCTGTTGGCAGTCGGTTCTCTGCCTTAGTTTTTATGAAAAAGCATTATTGGTAGACATGTCTCTGGCTTCACAATTCTACATTGGAGCTGACTTTTTCAGCATATTGAAGATCTATTCCAGCCTGACTCTATATTGTTCTTTAAGTTTCATGTCTGAATAATTGTTCCTTTGTAGGTTTTTGTTCCTCTCTGCCTGCTAAACCTAGCTTCTTTAGTTGAGGATATATCTCAATTAAAAGTTACATTATAAAATTTGAGACTTATCAAATAGATTCTAATGACCCTTAAGAAGCATTTATTACTGACGCCTGACTGTACATTTTGGGAGGCGCCTTAGTGTTGATGACCTTGAAATCACACCATCTGTTTCCATCTTCCCCATATGCTTTCCTATCTATTTGTGCCCCAAATTCTCCTCCTAGGTTTAAGTTCTGTTTTCCATGAAATTTTGTGATCTTTATTTTCTTTCAGATACTTGGCCTTTCTTCAAAAAGACCTTTCCTAACCACCACCACCCCAGTAATTATTCACTATTTTATTTTTTTAGTTGATTAATCATCGCCATATCATTCTAATTCTCTACACAGTACTTCCTGCTATTCAGTATCTTCTATTTGTTTGCTGTCTTTTTTAAAAAAAGATTTTATTTTAGAGAGAGCCCACATGCACGAGGGGAGGGGCAGAGGGAGAAGCAGGCTCTCTGCTGAGCAGGGAGCCCAATGCAGGGCTTGATCCTAGGACCCTGGGATCATGACCTGAATGGAAGGCAAACACTTAACCGACTGAGCCGCCCAGGTGCTCCTGTTTGCTGTCTTTCCACATGAAAACATAAGATCCACAAAGGCAAATATTCACACTATAATTCCACAGTTTAGAAAAATACCTGGTATATAAGGGTTTTCAATAAATTTATCAAATTACTGAATAAAATATGAGATCTATATATTCTTAAAGATATATACTTATCTACTTGTCATATTTTGGAAAAAGCAGGTATGGAAAAAGAGGGTATATTGACTATACTACAAGCCCAAAATAAACACAAAAATTTAGGGAAAGCAAATATCCCTTAACCTATCATTCATTGAATTAGATGAAAAACAAGGCATTGTGAGTAAAGGCTATGGACTTTTACAAACTTATTTTAAGGGCACCTATTAGAGTTGTAAAGGAGAGACAAATATGAACTGCAGAATATAAAACTTCTTGCTCAAAGCTAGTGTCATCACAATTCTGGACTTCAAGCTCTATTACAAAGCTATAATCATCAAGACAGTATGGTACTGGCACACAAAAGATACATAGATCAATGGAACAGAATAGAGAGTCCAGAAATGGACCCACAACTCTATGGTCAACTAATCTTTGACAAAGCAGGAAAGAATGTCCAATGGAACAAAGACAGTCTCTTCAACAAATGGTGTTGGGAGAATTGGACAGCCACATGCTAAAGAATGAAACTAGACCATTTCCTTCACCACACACAAAAATAGACTCAAAATGGATGAAAGACCTAAATGTGAGAGGAATCCATCAAAATCCTTAAGGAGAACACAGGCAGCAACTTCTTCCTAGAAAGGTGGCCAAAGGCAAGGGAAGCAAGGGCAAAAATGAACTATTGGGATTCCATCAAGTTAAAAAGCTTTTGCACAGCAAAGGAAACAGTCAACAAAACCAAAAGACAACCGACAGAATGGGAGAAGATATATTTGCAAGTGATATATCAGATAAAGGGCTAATTTCCAAAATCTAGAAAGAACTTATCAAACTCAACACCCAAAGAACAAGTAATCCAATCAAGAAATGGGCAGAAGACATAAACAGACATTTCTGCAAAGAAGACATCCAAATGGCCAACAGACACATGAAAAAGTGCTCAACATCACTCAGCATTAGGGAAATATAAATCAAAACCACAATGAGATACCACCTCACACCAGTCAGAATGGCTAAAATTAACAAGTCCGGAAATGACAGATGTTGGCGAGAATGCAGAGAAAGGGGAACCCTCCTACACTGTTGGTGGGAATGCAAGCTAGTGCAGCCACCTTGGAAAACAGTATGGAGGTTCCTCAAAAAGTTGAAAATAGAGCTACCCTATGACCCACCAATTACACTCCTGGGTATTTACCCCAAAGATACAAATATAGTGATCTGAAGGGGCACATGCACCCCCAATGTTTATAGCAGCAATGTCCACAATAGCCAAACTATGGAAAGAGCCAAGATGTCCATCAACAGCTGAATGGATAAATAGGATGTAGTATATATGTAGTGTATTATATATATACACAATGCAATATTCAGCCATCAGAAAAATGAAATCTTGCCATTTGCAATGATGTGGATGGAACTAGAGGGTATTATGCTAAGTGAAATAAGTCAGAGAAAGAAAAGTATCATATGATCTCACTGATATGAGAAATTTGAGAAACAAGACAGAGGATCATAGGGGAAGGGAGGGAAAAATAAGGAGAAACCAGAGGGAGACAAAACGTAAGAGACTCTTAATCTCAGGAAACAAACTGAGGGTTGCTGGAGTGGAGGGGGGTGAGAGGGATGGAGTAGCTGGGTGACTGACATTGGGGAAGTTATGTGCTATGGTGAGTGCTGTCTATTGTGTAAGACTGATGAATCACAGACCTGTACCCCTGAAACAAATAATACATTATATGTTAATAAAAAATGGAAAAAAAAAGTCACTGGGAAAAATATTTTAAAAATTATAAAATTAAAAATTTTAAATTTTGAAATTTTAAAAAATTTAAATTTTGTAAGTAGGCATTTGATTTGTTCACCTATGTACATAAAAGTATATGTATTTTCAAGTTGACCAAAAAACATTTTTTTGGACTTTTTAATAGGGATATTGGGGGAAATTTGATATTTAGAATAGTCTTAGAGTTGAGCAACATGATACATGCTGAATTTCAAAAAAGAAAAACTGATTCACTATAAAAAAAAAAACTTCTTGCTCAAGACCAGGAGTTGAGGAACAAAAAAATTTTGAACTGATCTAGAAACAATTGAAGTTATTTATATAAACATGCCCTACTTTGAGCCTAGAAGTTGCAACATAAGCTAAAAGTATACTTACCTCCACTTCAGAGTATATACTCTGTAGTACAATAAAAGAAGGTTACTGAATTGACCAGTGACCTATGAAGCCAACATCTATAGCATCAATAGCCCACCATGACCATCAGTATTGGGAGTGGGAGAGAATATCAGGGCAGCAAATCATATCTATCTGATCAGTGTTAGAATCAGCTGAGCAGGTGATTACTAAATGTAGGAAGAAAAAGGCAGTTGTTTTCTAGACTTCTCAAGACTTACCCAGAATTCATTAAACCAGCAGAGAGGGTTTTGAAAGCCATGGGATTCCACAGATTCTGTTTCCTTATGGTTATAGTGACCCTATTTTCCCTTCAGGCTGGGAAGCCTTGGCAAACATCTGTTACATTCATGTTTTAAGAAAGTCTACCCTTTTTTTTTTTTTTTTAAGATTTTATTTATTTATTTGAGATAGAGAATGAGACAGAGAGAAAGAGTATGAGAGGGGGGAGGGCCAGAGGGGGAAGCAGACCCCCTGCTGAGTAGGGAGCCCGATGCGGGACTCGATCCCGGGACTCCAGGACCATGACCTGAGCCGAAGGCAGTCGCCCAACCGACTGAGCCACCCAGGCGCCCTACCCTTTTTAATACATAACGATCCAAACAGCTGGAGTTCCTTCTTCAATAAAAGCCACAATTGTGTTGTTGTTTCTTCTTCCTTTACTAATTGCCTCATTGATGAGAAATGTCACCAGTAGATTGGATAAAGGCATCATCCATTTTACAGCTGTGTGCATAATCTCTGTTCTCATTGATGGTAGTTGACCAAGGAGCATATATCACTCAACAAGGTTGGCCAACAGACCATGGAACTTATCCCTCTAAACTGAATAATTGAACTTATATTTTTGGAAAAGACAGTATTTTGTTAACATAATAGGCCTACAATTATACTTTTTTCCAGTTTTACAGAGATAGAATTGACCTATAGCACTATATAAATTTAAGGTGTATAGCATAACTTGCTTTATACATGTTATAAAATATCACAATAAGTTAACATTCATCTCAGATATAAAAACTTTTGCCTTGTGAGAAATGAGAGCTCTTAATTTAACAACTCTTAAAAAACCATATAGCAGTGTTAACTATAGTTATCATATTGTTACATTCCTAATACCTATAACTGAAATTTTATACCCTTTGAACACCTTCATCCAATTTCCCCTTTCCTCTTTTTCTAGGAGTATGGATTTTTTTTTTATTTTACATATAAGTGAGTTCATTATAGTATTTGTCTTTCTTAAACTTATTTTACTTAGCTTAGTGTCCTCCAGGTCCATCAATGTTGTCACAAATGGCAGAGTTTTCTTTTTTTATAGCTGAATAATATTCCATCACATATATACCACACAGCTGGTTTATCCATTTATCTGTCAGTGGACACTTAGGTTGTTTCCATGTCTTGGATTTTATAAGATGGCTATAAACATGGTGGTATAGATATCTTTGAAATAGTTCTTATTTTCTTCCTTTGGATGTATTCTCAGAAGTAGAATTGCTGGATCATATGATAGTTCTATTTTTAATTGCTTGAGGAATCACCATACAGTTTTCCATAGTGGCTGCACCAATTTATAGTCCCACCAACAGTGCACTTGTGTTCCCTTTCTCCACATTCTCACCAGTATTTATTCCTTGTCTTTGTGATGACAGCCATTCAAACAGGCCTGAAGTGATATTTCATTGTGATTTTGATCTGCATTTCCCTTATGATTAGTAATGTTGAGCAGCTTTTCATGTATCTGTTGGCCATCTGTACACCTTTGAGAAAATGTTCGGGTTCTTTTTTAATTCACTTTTTTTTTTTTTTGCTATTGAGTTGTAGGAGTTCTTTATATATTATGGATATTAACCCCTTCTCTGATATATGGTTTGCAAATATTTTTTTCCATTATGTAGGTTGTCTTTTTCATTTTGTTGATCCTTTCTTTTGCTGTGCACAATCTTTTAGTTTGATGTAGTTCCACTTGTTTACTTTTGATTCTGTTGCTTATACTTCTGGTGTTCTACCTAATACAATCATTGCTAAGACCTCTGTCATGGGGGGGTGCTTTTTCACTGTGTTTTATAAGCATTTTATGGTCTTTAGTCACTTAAATCTTTAATCCATTTTGAGGTTGTGTGTGTGTGTATGTATTGTAAGATAGGGGCCTGGTTTGTTTCAGTTATACTTTAAAGTGATACTAATCAGGATATAAGCAAAATTCAACCTATACTAAAACCAAAAAACATTGTGTCTAATAGGGTCGTATTAGAATTTGATTGAATTTGAATTTGAAAATTCTAGAACAATATTTATAAACTGCTGACATGGTTCTTTTCCCATCTTCTCTGGATCTCCACTGGATATAGCACCCGAGTTTTCACTTTCCCTTAGTGCAGGCCAATTTCAGATCTCAGGAGCTGTCAACAGCAGAAGTCCTTGGGAACCCTTTTCACTATTAAGACTAGTAGTCCAATTCACTACCTAAATACCCTTCACCTCTAAAATAGCCTAAGGGTTCTGCTCATCACCATCACTGATATCCTATTGCTCCCATTCACTTCAATATCAACCTAATATTATATGGATTCACCAAGCCAACAAACAGCTTATACAGCATATTGCATTCCTGTGCTTCGGATTTTTAAATGTGAATGTACTATACAAAGTTCAGTAGATGCTAGATTTGCAAAACCCAGATAAGAGCACTCTTAGATAACATCTGTAACACTTCCTATTTTCTCACATCTTAGGGAAAATGTGATGCACAGAAGGCCAAGCACTATAAGAAAAGGAATTACAAAAATATTGTATATTAATGTGTGGATAAAGTGGCAATCTTAGCTATGTAGTCACACACTGCCAATGTAATTTGGTGTTTAAAATTAGAGGAATTATAAAGATTGATAGTGCTATTGACTTAAAATTCATCTATAAAAAGATATCCTGCTTAGTGCTATTCTTTTGTTTGTGCAGTAATAAGCATCTTGAAATAGATCCCCTTTCTTCTCCTGAGTTGACCTGAAAATGTTTGGTTTGGTAGGCCACTAAAGCCATAAATGCACTCCTCTTAGTGGGTTTCTGTTAATGGGGATTGAATCTTTAAGAAAAAAATAAAATAAAATTCAACCTTAGTGAGCAGATCAGAAAATACAAAGAGCTGATACTGTGCAGAGCAGTACCAAAGCTTTGTTATCTTTGATCATGAAAGACCATGATTAAGTAAACCTCAACCACCATGAAGTGCACTACTTGAATAGTTCTCTCATTTTCAGTCTACTTACTGTTACCAGCAAATTCCTCTTCAAACAGCCCCATGTTCTAACTTTGGGTTTCAAGACCAGTTGGATCTTAACAGCATTTTTGTATCTCGAGATGAGAAAGAGCACAAATTCTACTTTTAGTTCTTCAGCTTTTAAAATGAGAGTGAAAGTACTTAAAGTAGTTGTTTTGCTGAACTCAAATCTACCACTTCACTGAACAGAAACCTATCTATTAAAACCAGAATTAGACTTGTAAGAACTACAAAGCAAAAGAAGCTATACTTAGAACTTGTATAAAAACACCTCAAATAACAGAATCAGTTTTGGTCAACCAGAAATGACAGGGTTCTTTAAGTGATAGCAAAAATTCAGTCTATTTAAATCATAAACAAAATGCATAGGAGTTTCTTATAGATATCTTATAAATAACAGACAACAAAAGGAAATTATAAACTTTAAAATTGTAAGAGCCCTAAAGATCCTCCTCCTCCTTACCGTTTCCCTTCCCTGCATACGCTCCTGCACTACCTGTAGCCCCTAGACATGTGTGTCACTCTCACACCAGTGCACACCTGACTTGGCAAGATGGTGGAGGAAGGAAGGGAGTTGAGAAGGGGAGACCGTTTAAGGCCACAGTCCTTTTGGTTATGACCCTACTCTTATGACCTCATTTAACCTTAATTATCTCCTAAAGACCCTATCTCCAGACACAATCACATTGGGGATTTAGGACTTCAATATATGAATTTTATAGGAATGTGATCTAGTCCATAGCAGCAAATTTCAGGACTGAGTGCTGTAAAGAGGATAAAATAAAATTATAAAAGAGCCTGAGAGTTGCTTTAGCTAGGTGGTTAGCATGACCTCTCTGAAGAGGCAACATTTGAGATCCAAGGGAAGAGAAGGTAGAAAGGATAGCCAGGAAAGATCTTGGAGCACAGCCTTCTAAGCAGTAGAAATTGCAAATGCTTTGGGACAAAAGAGTGTGTACAACAGAGTAAAACCCAATATGGCTGGGAAGTAGTGAACCATCAGTAGATTATGAGGTAATGTCAGTAGGGACTCATGTAGGGCTTTGGTGAGAAGTTTGCATTTGACTCTTACAGTGGAAAACCATTGAAGTTGGGAGAATGACAAGATATACTTATTAAATGGCTCTAGTGGAAGACCTATGCAGAGGGGAGACAGACATAGGTAAGAGACCATGGGCATGTGCCAGGTGAGAACAATGGCACCACAGATATGGCTATGGCAATAGAAGAGATGAGAGATATTTTGATTTGGGATGAATTGAGGAGGTAGGGCTGACAAAATGTTCATCACATCCTATTGATCAAGGATAATGGTTAGGTTTGGGGCAGAAGTATCTAGGTGGCTGGCAATGACCTTCACTGAGCAGGGCAATTTTGATAGGAGGAGTAGCTTTCAGGAATTTAGCTGTGAACATGTTAAGTTTGAGATGACTTTCACAAATGCAAGCAGAAATGATTAAACAGTTTGACTCAAGATCAGAGGTGTGAATTTAAGAGTATTGCTGGTTGGCTTCTCCAGAAAGCAGATTCTGAGACAGATTTAGTGTGTACAAAGTTATGAGTGCTTTCCAATCAACTGTGAAAGGGAAGAGAAGAAAAATCTTAGGCAGAAGGAGAGGTTGAACTAGAACTTAAGATCAGCAGAGTCATTCTGAAGATGGAGTGAGCCTCCAGAACATTTCTTAGTTGAGTGGAAAGTGCAGGCCTACCAAGCCCATCACCTGAGTTAGTCATTGATTGCCAGAAGGGGTGTCTCACAGAAGATGTGTGACTTTGAGCAAGGTGGCTCTTGCAGATGTGAGGCAATCTCTGAAGGTAGCTGACAACCTAAGGCTACTTTGGAGGCAGCCCTGCCAGCAACTGATATAAGAACCTTTTTATTCCTGAAGGGGGATCTGAGCAGCATATCACAACATTCCGCCCACCCACTCAGAGTTTTCAACTTTAACTGATGTTTAGAAATAGGAACCTAAGTGAAAATAATCCTGGAAAATATGAATAGAGGGGCAGAGCTGAGGACAAAAGCCACAGATAATAACCTACAACCATGTGACATGTAGGAACCACTGTCTAGTTTAGGCCTGCATTCTATAATCAAAGAATAAAAATAGTTGCCGGGCACTGGTGAATTCATGGCAAACAAACAATCCTTGTATCCTTTTCTGGCTTCCAACAGAGACATTTTAAAGAAAAATGTATCTTCTTGATCTTGGCATGTGAAGTTTGAAGAAATTAAAATTTCAAAAGTTGACCTATTTGTATATGTCTTGTACAATAGAAATGGGTGTCATGTTTGAAGAAACCATAAGGAAAAAAATTGACAAAAGCAATGTATTCATATCCTACAACACTCAACTCTACATTGGTAATGCTTTCTTCCTTCCTTTACACCTGGTAGGAAAGACTTCATTGAGAACCACAGCAGCCCCCATCTCAGACCATGAAACTACTCCTACAAAGGGTGTCACTGAGGTTTTTTTTTCCCTTCCATTTTAGTCTTCTCCCTTTTCGCACCTACATCTCCTTTTTATCCTTTTCCAGATTTGTGGGTCTTCATGCCTGACATCTGGATTTGTTGCCCCAGTAATGTGTCTTACCAATTACAAAATAAAACAAACCCAACATTATGTGGAACCCTTAATGCTACCATCACTCCCCATTTGGAGGTCAGATTGTCAATTACAGGCCTCTCCTGGAGGGTTTCAAACCCCAATCATGGGATGGTTCTCCTGAGCATTCCATGTCCACAATTAATGGAGTGCTGCAGTGGTTAAGCTATGGCTTGGGTGCTCAGTAATAAGCACAGGAGGGAAAATTATTGGGGATTTCAGTGTTATTCTACAAGTTTTAAAAGGAGTACTTCAGAAAAACCAATATCAAAAAAACAGACCACGAGGAAGATTCCATCCATGTTTGTGGATTCCTACAGTGGCATACATGAGATGGAAGATACTTTAAAAATGGAAGTTAGTATACCTAGTTAAAATAAAACTCTAAAATGATAGGATTTAGGTCTATTAAACTCTTTAAAATGATATTTAAAGGGAATGTAAATGAATGAGACAAGCAGAACTCCTAGATTTTAGGAACCAGCTGAGTTTTAAGAAATCTATTTTCACATTCATTTTTCTTATTGTCTCTTGCCACCTTCCTATCCTTTCCTGTGCTTAATCCTGTATTTCACTTGTACCTACTTGTGGTAGCTGTGATCCAAAGATGACCTCAAATACACCCTTCCATCTACATTCTTGCCATTCCTCCCTTGAATGTGGACGAACTCCTGACTGCTTTGACCAAGAGCAAGCAGAAGCAGTGACATCATAGGACTTCTGATCATGGGTATTAAGAATGCTCAGCAATTTCTCCCTCATGTAGGGGTTTTTTGGGTCCTCAGCAGTCATGGAGGAAGTCCATTTACCCTGCTGGAGAGATCAAATGGAAAGGAAAGGCCCTAAGATCACTTGGAGCTCAAGAAGTGTAGCCCGGTTTTCCCAGATGCCATTTGAGCCTACAGAGGACTCTAGCATCTGATTACAACCTCCTGAGAAAGTCTAAGACTAGCAGAAGAACTTCCCAATTCAATCCAGTGGGCACACACAGCCAGGATAGATAATACTAAGGTTTTTATAGTTGATTATATCCAGTGTGAGCAAAAATGTGGATTAGTAGTTACTTCCGTGCCATTTTTATAGATGATAATTTAATACTATCTTTTGGATTTTTTTGAATTAACATGAAGCAATCACAAAATGCTAAGAATTTACTCAAAAGATGGTTTCTCTTTTTTTGTGGTGAGGACACTTAGTGTGAAATCTACTCTCAACAAATTTTAAGTGTATAATATGGTATTAAGTACAGGTACAATGCTATACAGCAGAACTCTAGAACTTATTCATCCTGCTTAACTGAAACTTTCTGCCCATTATTAGCAACTCCCCATTTCCCCTTCTTCCCAGCTCTTGGCAACTACTATTTCACTCTTTATCTGAATTTGTCTACTTTAGATATCTCATAAGTGGAATAATGCAGTTGTCCTTCAGTCACTGGTTTGATTCACTTAGAATGTCCTCAAAGTTCATCTTTGTTGTCACATATGGCAGAATTCCCTTTTTTGAGGTCAAATAATATTCTGTTATATGTATATACTAGGTTTTCTTCATCCGTTTGTGGACACTTTGGTTATTTCTATATCTTTGCTATTTTAAATGGTACTACAGTGAACATGGAAGAGCTAATGTCTCTTTGAGACCCTGATTCCAATTCTTTTGGAAAAATACTTGCAAGTGGGATTGCTGGATCATATGGTGGTCCTATTTATTTTGGAGGAAACTCTCTACCGTTGTCTGTAGTGGCTGTACTCTCAAGTTCTGCAATATTCATTCAATCAATAAATTTTAAGGTTATCATGCACTAGGTACTGTTCCAGTACCTTTTTTTTTAAGCCTGATCTCAGGGAGGATATATCCTAGGGAGGAAAGACATACTACAAATAAACAAAGATTATACTGAAACCAATAACCAGAAAAAAATTAGGACAAATACTTTCCTAAAAACACAGAAGCAAAATAGGATGTTTACTTTAGATGGATGGTCAGGAGAGGGATCTTTGAAGAAGTGAAACCTAATCTGCTGGGTGACAAGAAGCCATCCATGCCTTCTGAGCAAAAGGAACAGTTGGTATAAACCCTAAGAAAAGGCTTAAAATGTTAGATTCCAAAGTTGCTGAAGCTTATAGGTAAGGAGAGATAGAGAACAGGAGGAATTAGACAGGAAAAAGAGGTCATATGACCTAGGGCTTGGAAGTCCATATAAAAAGCTTTTATTTTTATTTGAGGTGCTGTATAAAGTCATTAGAGAGTTTTAAGTAAGAGTGATATCATTTGATCTATTCTAAAAGAAGTCTCTAGATGATATGTAAAGAATGGATTATGGGATAGAGAAAAATTAGGAAGAGTGGTCAGAAGGCTAGATCAAGAGGTACATGCAATATAATGATGGCTTCTAATAGGGCTATGGTGGAGAGGTAGGGGGACAACTGCATGAATTTACTGTGATAGTAAGCTGTATACCATGGCAATATGGCCTGAAACACACTAAAAGTGAGAATAGAAAACTAGAAATATGGTCAAAATAAAATGGAGAGGTAAACAGAAAAGGACACTGAAAAGATGTAGAGAAAATGAGGAGGATGAGAGTGGCTAGAAAAATCAGACAAGTGAATAGCAAGAAAGAAAACAATGGCTCACAATATTGTACAACATAACAGACTGAAAGGACACTGATTTTGATAATCAGGTGTCATTAGTGACCTTCAAAAAAAACCTTCATAGAATTGTAAGAAAGAGATTTGTGAAGGGCTAAAGACTAACCTGGAAGTGAACACAAAGAGCCAGCAAGGTTCTAGTACTCAGAGTTTGAACTGATAAAAAGAAGAAAAAAAGGGTCATCTACTTGCAGGCCAAGTTTATCAATGAAAATTTTATGGTGGTTGATATTGCTGTTACATTCATGTTTAAGGATCTAGGAGGGTAACCTATTAGCAACTTAGAAGACCAGGGAAGCAGATTGAACACCTAGTAGTTGGTAAGAAGTTGTATCAAGATTGAAAGCACAATAGGAAGAATAAACAGGAAAAGCAGAGTCCCTGAATGTTCAGAAATATGTTGTAATAGAAGTAAAGCAATTCGGGGCGCCTGGGTGGCTCAGTCGTTAAGCGTCTGCCTTCGGCTCAGGTCATGATCCCAGGGTCCTGGGATCGAACCCCGCATCAGGCTCCCTGCTCGGCAGGAAACCTGCTTCTCCCTCTCCCACTCCCCCTGCTTGTGTTCCCTCTCTCGCTATGTATCTATCTGTCAAATAAATAAATAAAATCTTTAAAAAAAAAAAAAAGAAGTAAAGCAATTCAAAGACCAGGAAATCCACCAGGGATGAGGATTTTGAGAAAAATGAGAAATGTTTGAAGAGGTCACCATGATTCTGGTTACTAGGAATCTACCAGAAATCTTTAACAAAGCCTCATGGTGGATTTGTATCAAATTACAAACACAAAGTCCAGGGGAGGTGGAGGGAAGGAAAGTTGATAAGGTGCAGGATGGAAAGAACAAACTTAAGGAACAGAAAAAGTAAGCTTCCTGGATATCTTTTTAAAAAAATGTGTATATTTGAATCAGTAATCGGGATGGGAGCCTTATTATGCTGACTAAAATACTTTAATCATTAGACCAATTCTACGTTAAGCTGCTACCACAATCCCTTGTATTGGAGGATTGTTTCTTTCCCATCACCAATACAGTCTTTAGTGTTACAGAACTCCCTGAAATGTTCAATGTTTGGTCTAATCACCATTAACATAGCTCACCAGTGCACTGCACTTTGAGTTCTGGCTCAAGCAGATGCAGTGCAGTGAGGGCATCCAAACTTGCAAAATTGCAAAATCTCCAATATTACTACTCAGAGGTAGATACTAAAATTTTTCATGTACTTCCCAAATTCCCAAAGAATAATGAATAAAGATGATTTATTTGATTGAGCTCAAGCTTACTGAATTATTCTTTGCCCCCTGAGATTCTAGAACTTCTGTAAAACTGAAATGATTTACTTCATAAAAGCAAGACAAACCCCATTGTTTGTAAATAGGCAATGTGGGATTTACTTTTGAACAAATATTTGTTCTAGACAGAAAAATCTTAGACCTAGAAGTGGCTCCTCTTTCACTTAGTATAGAAGCTATCTCAAGCACATCCAAACTATCATTCTGGCTCAACAAATATTTTCCTATGAGAAACTATGAATTCTAGGTTAGTTTTAATATCAGTAGGTTTTACAAATTTGGGTAGGTAAAACTAGAGCAAACCATTCAAAACATGATGTTCTCAAATAAGTTACAGATTCCTGTTTAATCTTCTTGGCATGTATGTCAAAGAATCAGAATTATTTTGCCAGTGTAAACCCAATAAACTTCGTCATTACTCTAGCTTTTTTCCTGAGCAAAATAAGCTGCTGTCATCTTCTGTTTACTTTCACTTCCTCTAAATATGTATTTATCATATCGGTACTTCCATTTTACCAAAAATTATTATGGATAATGATAAAGAATACCTGTATTTTATGGTCCAAGTTAGATGGTCTTATTTTATAGTTCATTAAGATTAAAATAGGATGAAATTTTGTGTTACTTTATAATCTTAGTTATCACATGGGAGACTAGCATAATAAAAAGCATATGGGACTATCAAGCATCCTAAACAAGTATCTATTTTCCAAAATACCAAATAATATATAAAATTATAAAATTATATCTGATATAAACAAAAAATTATCTCTAGGAAAAAACTTATTTTCACCTCTTCCTCATTTTTATACCTCCTGATAAGAGGCTGAAAATGCTAGGATTACTGAAGGAAACCATTATATTCTCATTCTTACTAAGATGTTAAGGTGTTTTCTATCCTGTAAGTATCTGTTCTAAAAAAAAAAAAAAAAGTCAAAGAGGAAAATTCTTAGCCTAAATAACAATGATCTTGGGACATGGAAAATAGTTTGGCCTTTCTTAGGCCCTCAAATTATACTTTGCAGAGCACCGCCTCTTCCAGAGAAGGCTGGTTCTTTTGATTCTACTTCTTCCAGAGATTTAGATTTTACAATGTCCTTGGAATATCTAAATAGGCAAATAGTCAATGGATATATTTACAGAAATGAATTGATGCCTGTGGTTCACATTATTGTGGGAGAGAAAATGACTACTCAAGTCAACTACTGAAAAGTTGAAAAAGGCTCCAATATAATCTCAATTCTGAGAGCCAGAAAGAAATGCTGACATTAGTGACTGCTTTCAGGGAGTTCCTGTTTCAAAACTGTGATACTGTCTCATAATGCTTGATTTGTTGTGAGGGAACATCCTGTGTTTCTTGGAATGGATTAGAGTAATTATGCCCAAAAGTAGGGGAAAGTTTTCAATCAATATTTTTTTAGGATTTATATCTATTTAGTGCTGAGATAAACCTTTATTTTTGTCACAGGCAATAAGTTGCCCTTTTTTTTCTTGTAATTAGTCTCAAGCCTAGGTATGTTAATTCTTTAAGAATTAATTGAATATAGTGAGTTTTCATTTCTTCTTGGATGATAATAGCTGTTATTCAACATAGGGATGCTTTTATTTCTGTTGTCTTTTTTTTCTTTTTTTTTAAGCAGGCATGAAAATATACCTACCCCTGTTTCTCAATTGCAAGCTCACTTTGCCATCAGAATCCAATTTCCCTTTTTGTTTTTGTTTTTTTTTAAGTATAAATTAAAGCCACTTTATGAATAATAGAACTTTAAATTCTGGTTGGACATGACACAAGATGTAGAAGAAATCCTTGTTCTTCATTATTGAAGTATAACATACAGTTTTATACTTTTCTGGTTGTATAGCCTAGCAATTCAACAATTTTATGCATATCTATAATTATCATGTTACCATATCTTTTATAGTATTGACTATATTCCCTATGCTGTACTTCTCATCTCAATGACATTTATTTTATAACTAGAAGTTTATGCCTCTTAATCCCTTTATCTATTTTACTGATCTATCTCGCCTCTAGTAACCACCAGTTCTCTGTATGTAAAAAGTCTGGGGTTTTTTGTTAGATCACATGTATAAGTGAAGTCATATGGTATTTGTCTTTAACTTATTTCACTTAGCGTAAGACCCTCTAGATCTACCCATGTTGTTGCAAAGGGCAAGCTCTCAATCTTTTTCAAGGCTAAGTAATAGTCCGTGTGTGTGTGTGTATACACACACCACTTTATCCATTCTTCTATCCGTGGATACCTGGGTTGCTTTCATGTCTTTGCTATTGTAAATAATGCTGCAATAAACATTAGAGTGCATATATCTTTTGGAGTTTGTGTTTCTATTTTCTTTGGATAACTGCCCAGTAGTAGAATTCATGGATCATATGGTGTTTCTATCTTTAATTTTTTTGAGGAACCTCCATACATTTTTTTCACAGTGGCTATAACCATTTATAGCTCACCAGCAATGCATGAGGGTTTCATTTTCTCTATACCCTTGCCAACACTTATGATATAGAGCATCTTTTAGTGTTTCTGGCCATCTATATGTCATCTTGGAAAAATGTTTATTCAGTTCCTCTGATCATTTTTTAACCAATTTTTTTTGATGTTCAGTTGTATAAGTTTGTTACATATTTTTGGATGTTAACCCCTTATCAGATATATTGTCCACAAATATCTTTTCTTATTCACTAGCTTGCCTTTTTGTTTTGTTGATGGTCTTTGCTGAGCAAAATCTTATTTTGGTATAATTCTAATAATTCATTTTTGCTTTTTGTTTCCTTTGCCTTAGGAGATATATCTAACATGTTGCTAAGGGCTATGTCCAAAGATTACTCCCTATGTTTTCTTTCAGGAGTTTTGTGGTTTCAGGTCTTACATGTAGGTCTTTAATGTACTTTGAGCCTATTTTTGTGTATGGTGTGACAAAGTAGTTCAGTTTCATTCTTTTGCATGTAGCTATCCAGTTTTCCCAACAATATTTATTGAAAAGATGGTTTTCCCGCATTGTGTGCCTGCTTCCTTTGTCATAGATTAACTGATAAGTGTTGGATGTATTTTTGGGCTCTCTATCTTAATGCATTGATCTTTTATGCTTTTTGTGCTAGTACCATAGTGTTGTGATTATTTTAGCTTTGCAGTATTTTTTGAGATCTGGGATTGTGATACCTACAGCTTTGTTCTTAAGATTGCTTATGCTATTAAAGGTCTCCTGTAGTTCTAGAAAAGCTTTAGACTTCTATGAAAAATGCAATTGGTATTTTGATAGGGATTACATTGAATCTTTAGATTTATTTGGGTAATATGGACATTTTTAATAATACTAACTTTTCCAATCCATGAGCATGGAATATCTTTCCATTTGTGTCATCTTCAGTTTCATGCATAGGTGTCTTAGAGATTTCAGAGTATAGGTCTTTCACCTTGGTTAAACTTATTCCTAGGTATTTTATTCTTTTTGGTGTAATTATAAATGGAATTCTCTTTCTGCTTTGTTATTAGCATATAGAAATGCAACAGATTTATTTTGTGTCTTGCAACTTGACCAATATCATCAGTTCTAATAGTTCTGGTGGCATCTTAGGGTTTTCTATATATAGTATCCTGTCATCTGCAAATAGTGACACTTTTACTACTTTCCTACCAATTTGGATGCCTTTTATTTCTTGTCTGATTGCTGTGGCTAGCACTTCAGTACTATGTTGAATAAAAGTAGTGAGAGTGGACATCCTTGTCTTGTTTATCACAATTGAGTATAATGTTAGCTATGAGTTTTTATATGTGGGCTTTATTATGATGTATGTTGCTTCTAAACTCACTTTTTGAGAGTTCTTATGGCTTTTACATCTTGTTAAATGCATTTTTTTGTATCTATTGAAATGATCATATGGTTTTTATCTCTTGTTAATGTGAAGTATCATGTTGATTGAGTTGCAAATATTGAGTTATCCTTGCATCCCTGGAATAAACCCACTTGATTGTGAATGATTTTTATTTTTTTGCATTTGGTTTGCAATACTTTGAGGATTTTTGTATCATTTTCATCTGTGATATTGGCCTGTAGTGTGCCATCATCATTGCTTCTTTTTGTTTTTGAGTTTTGGGTTGTTGTTGTTTTTTTTTTTTTTTTTTTGGTACTGTGCTAATCTGGCTTTGGTATTAGGGTAATGCTGGCCCCATAGCATAAACTTGGAAGTTTTCCTTTCTCTATTTTTTAAAATAGTTTGTGAAAAATAGGTATTAATTTTTCTCAAAATGTTTGATAGAATTTACCTGTGAAGTCGTCTGTTCCTGGACTTTGGCTCAGTAATCAAAAACTTACAGCAAACAATTTCAATATTAGTAATTGGTATGTTCAAAAATTTTTTTTAATTTTATTTTATTATGTTATATTAGTCACCATACAATACATCATTAGTTTTTGATGTAGTGATCCATGATTCAGGTATGTTCAAATTTTCTATTCCTGATTCAGTCTTGTAAAATTGTATGTTTCTATGAATTTATCCATTTGTTCTGGGTTGTCCAATTTGTTGGCATACAATTTTTCATAATGGTCTCTTATGATTCTTTGTATTTCTGTGGTGGTGGTGGTTATTTCTCCTCCATTTATGATTTTACTGGTCATCTCTTTTTTCCTGATGAGTCAACTCAAGGTTTATTGATTTTGATCTTTTCAAAGAATCAGCTTTTGGTTTTATTGATCTTTTCTATTGTTTAGTCTTTCATTTATTTCTATCTAATCTTTATTATTTCCTTCCTTCTATTAGCTTTGGGCTTTTTTTACTCATTCTTTTGGATGTAAGGTTTGGTCACTTGAGATTTTTTCTGGTTTCTTGCAGTAGTGTGTCACTATATACTTCCCTCTTACTGTTTTTGCTGCATCCCAAAGATTTTGGACTGTCTAATTTTCATTTGTCTTAATGTATTTTTAATTTCCACTTTGATTTCTTGGTTGACCCATTCATTATTTAGGAGCATGTTGTTTAGCCTCCATATATTTTTTCCCAGGTTTTTTTTGTTTGTTTGTTATTGGTATCTAGTTTCATATCATTATGGTTGGAAAAAATATTCTTAAATTTATCAAGACTTGTTTTGTGGCCTAACATGTGATCTATCCTGGAGAATGTTCCATGTGCACTTGAAAAGAATGTGTAGTTTTTTGATGGAATGTTCTGACTAGATCTGTTAGGTCCATCTGGTCCAGAGTGTCATTCAAAGCCATTGTTTACTTATTTTTAGGGGTGTGTGTGTCCAATGGATACATCTATCCATTGATGTATGTGGGATGTTAAAATTCTCAACAACTATTGGCTCACTATCAGTTTCTCCTTTTATTTCTGTTAGTATTTGCTTTATATATTTAGGTACTCCTATGTTGAGTGCATAGATATTTACAACTGTTCTATCCTCTTGTTGGATTGTTCCCTTTATTCTTATGTTGTGCCTTTCTTTGTCACTTCCTACAGTTTTGTTTTTTTTTTTTTTTAAGATTTTATTTATTTGAGAGAGGGAGAGGGAGAAGTAGACTCCCTGCTGAGCAGGGAGCACAATGCAGGAGCCCAATCCCAGGCCCCTGAGATCATGACCTAAGCTGAAGGCAGCCACTTAACCTACTGAGCCACCCAGACACACCCCTACAGTTTTTGTTTTAAAATCTATTTTGTACTGCTACCCCAGCTTTCTTTTCCCACTTGCATTTGGATGGAATGTTTTTCCATGCCTTCACTTTCACTCTGTATGTTTCTTTAAGTCTGAAGTGAGTCTGTTGTAGGCAGCATATAGATGGGTCCATTTTTTTAATCCATTCAATTTCCCTATTTCTTTTGTAATATTTATTCCATTTATATTTAAAGTAATTATTGATATGTATCTTATTGCCATTTTGTTAATTGTTTTCTGGTTGTTCATATAGTTTTTCTCTGTTCCTTTCTTCTCTTGCTCTCTTCCCTTGTGGTTTGATGGCTTTCTTTAGTGTTATTCTTAGATTCCTTATCTTTATTTTTGTGTATCCTAGGTTTTTAATTTGTGGTTATCATTGGGGTATATATAACATCTTATGCATATAGAAGTCTATATTAAATTGATGGTCACTTAAATTCAAATACATCCTAAAGCACTAAATTTGTACACCTCCCTCCACATTTTATGTATGTCATATTCTATGTCATTTTGTGTATCTCTTGACTAATTTTTGTAGATGTAATTGAATTTATTTTGTTTTAAACTCCATACTGGCTTGATAAGTGGTTAACCTATCCTCACTATATTTGCTTTTGTGAACAAAAAAGTGAAATCTCGTCATAATTTTTTATTTATAGCCTTTACTTTCCATTTAGAGAAGTCCTTTAACATTTCTTGTAAGGCTGGTTTAGTGGTGGTGAACTCCTTAACTTGAGAAACTTTTATCTCTTTCTATTCTGAATGATAACCTTGCTGGGTTGAGTATTTTTAGTTGTGGGGTTTTTGTGTTTTTGTGTTTTTTTTTTTTTTCTTTTCAGCATATTGAATATATTATGCCACTCTCTTCGGGCCTGAAAAGTTTCTGCTGAAAAATCAGCTGATAGCCTAATGGGGTTTCCCTTGTATGTAACTATTTTTCTTTTCTCTTGCTTTTAAAATTCTTTTATCACTACTTTTTGCCACTGTACATATGGTATGTCTTAGTGTGAACACCCTGGGTTTATCTCATTAGGGGCTCACTGTACTTCTTGGATCTGGATGTTTTTCCTTCCCCGGATTAGGGAAGTTTTCACTTATTTCTTCAAATAAGTTTTCTGCCCCTTCTCTTGCTTTTGTCCTTTTAGTTCCCTATAATGTACAGGTTATTACAATTGGTGATGTTGCTGAGTTCTCTTAACCTATTCTCACTTATTCCTTTTTGATGTTCATCTTGGGTGCTTTCCATTACCCTTTCAGATGGATGATCTGTTCTTCATTCTCTAATCTGCTAGATTCCTTGTAGTGTTTGTTGTTGTTTTTTTTTTTTTAATTCAGTTATTTAGTCTTCAGCTCTGACTGGTTCTCATATATATTTTCTATCTCCTCACTGAGAGCATTCATTCTTAAGTTCAGTGAGTATCTTTATGACCATTACTTTGAATTCTTTATCAGGTATACTGTTGATCTGTTTCATTTAGCTCTTTTTTACTGTGACTTTGTATGTTGCATTTGGGACGTTTCCTCTGTCTTCTCATTTTGTCTATTTATTTCTATGTATTGGTAGGTCAGCTACATCTGCAGGTCTTAAAAATAGTGGCCTTGTAAGAGGTCCTGTAGTGCCATCTAGCACAAACCCTACTGGTCTCCAGAATTATTTACTCCAGGGGCATCCTCTTTATGGGCTGCATATGACCTCCTGTTAGGGATGAGCCACTATTGCCTTCAGCCCATCCAGCTACGATGATCTGTTTTGCCTTCTGTGGGCACGCTGGTCAGGGTTTGGTCCCAGCACTATTGAGAGGTCTGTCTGAGGCTTGTTGGTGGTTGAGAGCAGCAGTCAACCTAGCTGGCTGTAATTAGCATCTCTGCACAGTTGTGGGTGCACCAAAGGGCTGGGCTTATTCCCTGCACTACTGAGTGACCAGGCTGCCAGAACTTCAGGCACTGATGTGTGGGGTCATCTCCCTTCTTCTACCTCCAAGGGCAGGAGTCTTGGAGTGGTATGGGTCCCTGCAGGGGCTGCCTGCAGGGTATGGTGGGGCAGGAGCTACTTTGGAAGGACAACCTGCTGAGGTAGGCAGGTTGGATGGAGCAGGTACACAGAATACAGGGGCAGGGACTCAGTGCTATCTAGGTAGATGAAGAATATTAAAATAGGCTCTTGCAAGCCTCCAGGTATCTAGGCTGGGGAAGAGGAACAGAAATGGCACCCTTTGGCAATTTTGTTCCAGGCAAAATCTCCTGAAGATCCCTGCCCCTCCAGCACACAATTGAATATTAGTTCATAAATCTTTTTAACATATATTCCCAGGCTCTTTTCAAACTGCTTCTTCTGTGCTAGTCTCTGGCCAAGTTACTATGCTGGCTCTCTAAGCGTGGGGACTCATTTTCCTATCATACTCTGGATCTCCTAGTGTTAAGTTCACTGATTTTTAGTTGCTGAAGTTAAGCCCTGCTGGTTTTTTAAAGCTCCTGAAATTAAGCCCCACTGGTTTCCAAAGCCGGATGTTAGAAGACTTGTCTTCCCTGTACAGGTCCCCAATACCTGGGATGCTTGATGTGAGGTCTGATCCTCTCACTTCTCTGTCATGTTCCTCTCATTTGTGGTTAGTCCCCCTAGGGGTTTGGTTAACAACTATGTCTCTGCCCCTCCTACCCTTATCAGTGTGGCCTCCAGCCTAACATTAACTGTGGAAGGTCTGTTCTGCCAGTCTTCAGGTTGTTTACAGAGTTAGCTGTATAAATATTAGCTATTCAGTGTGTCCATGGGAGAGGTGATCTCAGGATCATTCTACTCCACCATCTTCCTTGAGCTCTTGCCAAAAATTTTTGTTCTTCATAAAATTCCTGATAAAGGTATTTACTTGGTGGATCACTAGGGTAAGTATCCTTAGAATGTCACTTTTTTTTTGAACTATACAATAAACCACTTGTACAGCCATGTCCAGTGGCCCTGGATATCCCTTATTTAGACTTCTTTTTAGTGTTGGGAAGGACTCAAGCTGGCATGCAGTCCAAGCTTTTTCTTGTTACCAGGGAAACAAGATAGCCTAGCTAGTAACTGGCAAAGCCAAGGCCAGAATTCAGGTCTGCCTGTTGTTTTCATTTGGTGTGTTTTCCCATGCTGGATTTTTTTTTTTCTTATGGGTTTCCTGAACTTTCTAACAGAGCTGATTGTCTAATTTCTGCATCAGAATTGTGTATTTAAAATTATCTCCTTTGATTTTCTGGGCAAAATAGAAACTATCCCAATTGTTACCAGGTTTTTGTTGGATCTTCTATGGGTTTTCAAGTCTTTTTTTTTTTTAATGTAAAGTCTGTTATGAAATTATCATGTATCAAATAAGATTACTTTTTCAAGGAATAATTCAAGGATCTTAGGAAAATAAAGAGACTATATTTAAAACAGTACAATTAATAATCTCCAAAGACAGAGCTCCTAAATAGTCATATAATTGATGTTGTTTCATAAAGTCCATAGAGATTAGATAAAATTCTGTGCTTGGAAAGCCATCCATACCCTTGCCAATTTTTGTGTTCTAAATTTCAAAGCTAAAATACCTCTTTCCTTAAAAAGAGAAACATAGAATTTATTTCCCAAAAAACATATTTGACAAATATTGTGGTGGCAATTCTGGCTGGTGAATCCTGGAGTTTGTAGTTAGTACACTTAAAGCTGAGCCACCCATCTTGATGTTTGTCCATATACTTCCTTCTTGTACAGGGAACCTGGCTATCTCAATCACAGCCGATTGTACCAGACAGCCCAGTCATAGGATTGAGTAATCAGCACTCTGGATTAAAAATTGAGCAGGACCAGAGTGCTCTTCAAAGAATTTGAAACTATAGAGTAGAAAGCAGACAGCTGTGGCAGCTGAGATTAAAAATTATAAAGAAAACTCAGGAGTCACCATGGGTTAGTTAAAGCTGAAGCTGATTTATGAGGTCAGTAATAAGCAGGGAGAAAAAACGGTTCAGATGAGCAGAGAGAAACCATAGGCAAACTTTGAGAAAGATTAGTGTTAGCCATTGATAATGATTTCTCAGTTCCATTTTCCATGATGCTCTACCTTAGAGATGCTCATGTATATAGCCATGACCAAGCACATGAATTTCTTCATGTCTATCTTTGTAGAATGCCCATTTCTTAAAGTCTATGTATGTGTCTATTCCTTGTAACCAAAAGAACACTAAACAAAACACTAAAAACAAATCCTTTGTCATCCCTATTAAAATAGAAGAAACTTTAGAGTATCTTGATTACATTAATAAAATGTTTACCTTGGCTCAAAATTGATTAGAGCAAATTGATTACCTTGCAAAGGTTATTAAAGTTTATAAATAGGAAATATTTCACATCAAAAAAGCACATGGAAAACATGAACTTTGAGTCAAAACACAGTAAAAACTAGAAAAGTTTCCAACTAAAGTTTTTCTATATCTAAGAACACAAAACAAATTTTTCACTTGTTTTTCAAATGTGTGGGTCTCAATAGCTATGTAATCCATCTGTTTCTGGTTTACTTACACTTAACTCATCGAAATGTTGTTTTATAAAAATTATTGTCCAAGAAGTACTTTGAATCTCTTTTATGAGTATATTTAGCCTTTCTTAGAAACAGGTCTGTTTGCCAACAGCAAGTGAGTTTGTACAACAAAACATTCAACTTTGGATGAAAACAAAATAAAAGATCAGATTAGTTTCTTGGGGGGAAAAGGCAGTACATATAACTTTCAGACACTAGGCTTGATATAGTTGTTAGAGGAATTTCTTTATCTCCTTGGCTTCTCAGGAGAGAAGTTCATTTGGGTAAGTATGAAATAATTTATTGTTTTAAGTCTTCCTTCATTGAAATTGTGACGATGAGTGAAAGCTCATTCACCAGTTAGAATAACTTGCATATTTTGTTCAGTGGCCTTACTGGAAAAGACATAAATGTCAATAAAATAATATACTTTACAGAGATTTTTTGCCTGCCTTTAATCATATGAAAGCATTTAGAGAAATTGGTAATTTAAAAAAAAAAAAAAACTTGAACAGTTCGCTCAACACATCACTTCAACACATTTATTAAGCACCTATTATGTGGCAGGCATTATTCTATAAGGAAACAGCAATTGACAAAACAATCCCTGCTTTGGGGGATTATAGTCTCAGAAGACAGACAAAAAGCATAATAGGTAAATTCTACCATATGTTAAGATGTTAAATATTAAGGGGAAAAATCAGAATAAGGGAAGTTAGGAGTATGGCATATAGAGATGCAATTTTAAATACAGGCCACATTATGAGTTGTCCTCAAAGAGGAATAAAAGCATAGGATAAAAGTGAATGTATAAACATTTGGGAAAAGACATTCGAGAAAGAAGGAATAGTCCCTGCTAAAGCTCTGAGGTAAGAATGGACCTGGTGTGTTCAGGAACCACAGTGACTGGAGTGGAAAAATTGAGAGTATTGGTAAGTGAGCTAAAAAGATAACTGGGATAGGGAGTTTATAGCTCATTGCTTCTCAAACTTTAATGGACAAGTGAATAACCTGGGCTCTTGTTAAAGTGAAGATTCTGATTTAGTAGGTGTGAGGTGAGGCTTGAGATAGCCCCCAGGTGATACTAATCCTGCCAGTCCAGGGACCATTTTATAAGAGGCAGGGTGTAGGCCATTGAAAAGGATGCTGGCTGTAATTGTGAGGAATGAAAAGTCACAGAAGAGTTATCAGAGGAATGATGAGAACCAATGTAGTGCAACAAGTAAAATTCTAAACTTTGTTTACAGGTTAATTTCTTACCACATAAGTCTAGTGTTTCCTCAGTGGGAAGCTTGCAGTTGGGGAAAGGGGTATGGTTGGCACCCTTACTCTTTATTCTGATATCCCCTCCCTGTCCACCACTTCCCTAGGGAGGATGAGGTTAAAAGCCACAGTATGGAAAAGGTAAATGGTATCTGAGCAATTGGCATTCTCTATATGCTGTAGTGGTTGTATCAGAATTTGCAGAGACATGTTTTTATGGTACTCCATAAGCACCAAAGCACATGTGCCCCTCTTCCCTACCTCTCTACTCTCTCTCCCTAGGTAGAGACAAAGGAAAGGTTTTACTTTATTGGTATTGTCTTTAGTTGACCTTGGTGTCCTCTAGGATTATCAGATGTTCAGAATTTATTATTTTTGGGTTTGATGGATTAAATAGAGTAGATTAGAGTCTTTACAGGTCCCTTCCAGGCACTAGAGATCTTCCAAATATGGTTTCCTTGACATGGGTAAATATACCTCTCAATCATTTGCTTATATATTTCCTCCCAGCCCAGAAGCAGGCAGTCTTCTCTGGTAGAATCACCTTACCTCTCTAGAATATCCTCTTAAGCAGAATCAAGGATGATCCCTCAGTTTAACTCTACCACATGGCCCTTATGTGGTCAGTGGAAACACTCATGCATCCTTTGTCCTGGTGTAAATAGGGCAACCCATCTTTCTTCCTCCACAGTCTAAGCAGCCAGCCAGCCATGGTTTCCCCTGGAGATTTTTCATGAAAACAGAGTGATATTGGTTCACTGAAAGCACCAAACTGATGGGCATGAACCAAGCTCTCTGAACTCTTTCATTGAAATCCTTTCCCTGGACTTAAGATGAAGAAAAATCCTATCTGTGTTATTTCTCTGTAGACCCAACAATAACTGTCTCAATAGAAATGTTCTCTCTACCCCTTAGCCTCCTGGTGGAGGTGGGGACCACTACAGTTTACAAAATGTAGTTCTGAGGTACCTCTATTTGTATGTGTAAGACTACATTATTTACAGCTTTGTATAGTAGTTCAGGATAATCAGAACTCAAATATAACTCCTAATCTTCCAAGAAAACTATCCTCAATAATCCATTTTAATTGAGTATTTCTTTTTCATTGAGGCAATTCAAATACATTAGTTTCAGTTATAAAACATAATGATTCAATTTTGTATATATTAAAAAATAACCACAGTAAGTCTAGTTAACCTCCATCATCAACATAGCTAGATTTTTTTATTTCTGATGAGAATTTTAAAAATCTACTTAGTAACTTTTAAATATGCAATACAGTATTAACTCCAGTTACCATACTGTACATTACATCCTGACTTATTTATGTAATTTATATCTTTTAACTGTCATGATGGTGGTCCTTTTTTTATTGGAGTATAATTTACAGTGTTATGTTAGTTCCAAGTGTACAATATGATTCAATAATTCTATACATTACTCCTCATGTGCCCATCATGATAAGTGTACTCTTAATCCCCTTTATCCTGTCCACTTATCCCTCCTTACCTACCTCCCCTCTGGAAACCATGAGTTCTGTGTTTAAGAGTGTGTTTTCTTTGTCTTTTTTCTTTATTCTGTTTCTCAAATTCCACGTATGGGAGAGATCATATGATATTTATCTTTCTCTTATTTCAATTAGTGTTATATCTTCTAGGTCCATCCATGTTGTTGCAAATGGCAAGATCTCATTTTTTAATGGCTGAGTAATATCCCATTGTACATATATATAATTTCTTTCCCCATTTGTCTTTGGATGGACCCTCGGATTACTTCCATATCTTGCCTATTGTAAATGCTGCAGTAAACATAGGGATGCACATGTCTTTTCAAATGAGCATTTTCATTTTCTTTGGGTAAATACCCAGTAGAGGAATTACTGGATCATATGGTATTTCTACTTTTAATTTTTTGAGAAATCCCCATACTGTTTTCCACAGTGGTGGTACCATTGACATTCTTAACCAACAGTGCAGGAGTGTTCCTTTTGCTCCAGAGCCTTGCCAACACTTGTTTTTTCTTGTCTTATTAATGCTAGCCATTCTGGCAGCTGTGGAGTGGTATCTCATTGCAGTTTTGATTTGTATTTCCCTGATGATTAGCGATGTTGAGTATCTTTTCACATGTCTGTTAGCCATCGTATGTCTTCTTTGTAAAAATGTCTATTTGGGTCCTCTGCCCAAGTTATTTAAGTACTTTGTATATTAGCCCCTTCATGGATAAATCATTTGCAAATATCTTCCTCTATTCAGTAGTTGTCTTTTTTATTGATGGTTTCCATCACTGTGCAAAACCTTTTCCTTTTGGTGTAGTCCTAATAGTTTAATTTTGCTTTTGTTTCCCTTGCCTGAGGAATATATCTAGAAAAAGTGTTTCTATGCCAATGTCAAAGAAATTGTTCCCTATGTTCTAAGAGTTTTAGGATTTCAGGTCTCACATTTTGGTCTTTAATACATTTTGAGTTTATTTTTATATATGGTGTAAGAAAGTAGTTCAGTTTCATTCTTTTGCATGTAGCTGTCCAGTTTTCCCAGCACCATTTGTTGACGAGATGGTGTTTTCCCCCATTGTATATTCTTGTGTTTTTTGTTGTAGATTAATTGACCATATAAGTATGGGTTTATTTCTGGGCTCTCCATTCTGTTCTATTGATATATGTGTCTATTTTTGTACCACTACCATACTGTTTTGATTATTACAGATTTGTAGTGTATCTTGAAATCTCAGATTGTAATACCATCAGCTTTGTTCTTTCACAGGTTGCTTTGGCTATTCAGGTTTTTTTTGGCGGGGGGGAGGGGGTTTGTTTTTTTGTTTGTTTCTGTGGTTCCATACAAATTTTGGTATTGAGTTCTTTAAAACTGTTGGTATTTTGATAGGGATTGCATTGAATCTGTACACTGCTTTGGGTAGTATGGACATCTTAATATTCTTCCAATTCACAAGTTTAGAATATCTTTGCATTTGTGTCACATCCAATTTCTTTCATCAATGTTTTATAGTTTTTGGAGTATAGGCCTTTACCTCCTTGGTTAAGTTTATTCCTATGTATTTTATTCTTTTGTATGCAGTTGTAAATGAGATTGTTTTCCTTTTTTCTCTTTTTTAAATTTAAATTTTTGACATACAGTGCAATATTGGTTTCTGGAATAGAATTCAATCATTCATCACTTATAATACCCAGTGCTCATCACAAGGACACTCTTTAATACCCATTGCCCATCCAACTCACCCCCACCCACCTTCCTCCATCAACACTCAGTTTGTTCTCTATCCTTGAGAGGGAAACAAACCATGAGACTCCTTTTTTCTTTTTCCCCTTCCCATATGTTCATCTGTTTTCCTAAATTCCACATGAGTGAGCTCATATGATATTTGTCTTCCTCTGACTTATTTTCACTTAGCATAATACAATCTAGTTCCATCCACATTGTTGCAAATGGCAAGGTTTCATTCTTTTTGATGGCTGAGTAATACTCCATTGTGTGTGTAGGTGGATATACATAGATGTATATATGTATATATATCACATCTTCATTCATGGGATTGTTAATTTCTTTTTCTGCTACTTCATTATTACTGTATAAGAATACAACAGATATCTGTATATTTTGTATCCTGCCACTTTACTGAATTCATATATCACTTCTAGTAGTTTTTTGGTGGAGTCTTTAGCATTTTCTATATATTGTTATGTCCTTTGCAATTAGTGACACTTATACTTCTTTACCAATTTCAATGCCTTTCATTTCTTGTCTGATTGCTATAGCTAGAAATTCTAATGCTATGCCTAATAAAAGTGAGAACAGACGTCCTTGTCTTGTTCCTGATCTTAGAAGAGAATCTGTTTTTCACCACTGAGTTCTCCTTCTATAGCTATAGGTTTTTCCATATATGGACTTTATTATGTTGAAGTATGTTCCTTCTAAACTCACTTTTTGGGGATCTTTTATTATGAATGGATGTTGTACTTTATCAAATGTTATTTCTGCATCTATTCAGATGATTATATGGTTTCATTGTTAATGTGACGTACCATGGATTTGTGAATATTGAACCACCACTGCATCCCTGGAATAAATCCTACTTGATTGTCGTGAAGTTGTATACTGTTGTATTTGGTTTGTTAACATTTTGTATTTGGTTTGCTAACATTTTGAGAATTTTTGCAACTAAGTTCATCAGAGATATACTGTTGTATTTGGTTTGCTAACATTTTGAGAATTTTTGCAACTAAGTTCATCAGAGATATTAGCCTATAGTTTTCTCTTTTTTTGGTAGTATCTTTATATGGTTTTGTTATCCAGGTAATCCTGGCCTCATAGAATGAACTTGGAAGCTTTCCTTCCTCTTTTACTTTTCTTGGAATAGTTTAAGAATAGGTATTAACCTTTTTTAAATGTTTGGTAGAATTTCACCTATGAAGCCATCTAGTCCTGGACTTTTTTTAAAAAACCGTATTTTTGTAAGTCAGTCAGAGAAAGACATGTATCATATGATCTCACTGATATGAGGAATTCTTAATCTCAGGAAACAAACTGAGGGTTGCTGGAATGGTGGGGGGTGGGAGAGATGGGGTGGCTGGGTGATAGACATTGGGGAGGGTATGTGCTGTGGTGAGCACTGTGAATTGTGTAAGACTGTTGAATCACAGACCTGTACCTCTGAAACAAATAATACATTATATGTTTAAAAAAAAAAAAAGGCAGGAAGGGAAAAATGAAGGGGGGTGGAATCGGAGGGGGAGATGAACCATGAGAGACTATGGACTCTGAGAAACAAACTGAGGCTTCTAGAGGGGAGGGGGGGTGGGGGGATAGGTTAGTGTGGTGATGGGTATTAAAGAGGGCACGTTCTGCATGGAGCACTGGGTGTTATATGCAAACAATGAATTATGGAACACTACATCAAAAACTAATGATGTAATGTATGGTGATTAATATAAGAAAATAAAAAAGGTATTTTTGAAGTGTACTTGGCATACAATGATATTAGTTTTAGGTGTGCAACCTAGTGGTTCAATAATTCTATACACTACAGTGCTCATGATGAGTATAGTTATCTATCACCATACAATGTTATTGCATTAACTTTTTCCCTATTCTGTACTTTTCATCCCTCTGACTTATTTTATAACAAAGTTTGTGCTTCTTAATCCCCTTCTTCTGTTTTGCGCATCCCCAACCCCTCTCTCATTTGGCAACCACCAGTTTGTTCTCTGTATTTATGAGTCTGTTTCTGTTTGTTGTTTTTGTTTTTTGGATTCCACGTGTAAGTGAAATTATATATTTGTCTTTCTCTGACTTAGCATATTACCCTGTAGGTCTATCCATGTTGTTGCAAATGGCAAGAACTCATTCTATGGCTGAGTAATATTCCACTGTGTATTATACCACGTCTTTATTCATTCATCTATTGATGGACACTTACACTGTTTCCTTATCTTGGCTTTGGTAAATAATGCTGCAATAAACATAGGAGTAAATATATAACATCCTAAATACATAACAGTCTGTATTAAGTTGATAGTTGCTTAAGTTCAAACACATTGCGTTTAGCACTGCATTTTTACTCTAGTCACCATGATTATGTATATCATGTCCTATTTTACACCTTCTTTACACTGTGAGTCCTTTAACTATTTAGGTATTTTTTTCCTACTTTTGACTTTTAATCTTCATACTAGCTTTTATAGTGTTTGATCTACTTCCTTTGCTGTGTTTGCTTTTACCAATGAAATTTTTTTCCTTCTATAGTTTTCTTCTAGTTATGGCCTTTTCTTTCCCAGCTAAAGAACTCCCTTTAACATTTCTTGTAAGGCTGGTTTAGTGGTGATGAATTCCTTTAACTTTTGTTTTTCTGGGAAAATTTACCTTTCAATTCTGAATGCTAACCTTGCTTAGTAAAGTATTGCTGGTGGTAGGTTTTTTTTCCTTTCAGAATTTGAATATATCATGGCACGCCCTTCTGGCTTTCAGTGTTTCTGCAGAAAAATCAGCGGATTTATATGGAGTTTTTCTTTTGTTTTTCTTGCTGTTTTTAAGATTCTCTATTTTTACTGTTTGACATTTAAAATATTATGTGTCTTGGTGTTGACCTCTTTGGGTTCATCTTGTTAGGGACTCTCTGTGCTTCCTGGATCTGGATGGTTTTTTTTCCTTCCTCAGGTTAGGGAAGTTCTTAAATAAGTTATCTGCTGCTTTGTCTCTTCTCTGTCTTGGATCCCTATATCAATATTAGTACACTTGATATTGTCTGAGAGGTCCGTTAACCTATTCTCATTTTTCTTCTTGCTTTTCAGCTTGGGTGCCTTCCACTACCCTGTTCCAGATTGCAAATCCATTTTTCTACATCCCGTAATCCACTGTTGATTCTTTCCAGTGTATTTTGATTTCAGTTATTTTCTTCAACTCCAATTGGCTCTTTCTTTTCTATCTCTTTATTATTCTCACTGAGCTCATCCACTCCTCTCTCATATGACCATTACTTTGAATACTTTATCAGGTAGATTGCTTATCTCCATTTATGAATTTGCTTTCTTTCACTTGAAGCGTATACCTCTGTATCCTCATTTTGTTTTACCTTCATTTCTGTGTTTATGTCTATGAATTAAGTGGACCATCTATGTCTCCTGGTATAGAAGGAAGGGCCTTGTATAGGAACATCCTCTGTGTAGACTTTGTGTGCCTGGTATCTTTGGCTGGTTGGCTGGAGCTGTAGCAGGTGTGAGCTGGGGGTTCTGGGGCATTCTGATTTGGGGTCACTCTGGTGGGGCAGCTGGAGCTGAAGTAGGTGTAAGCTGAAGGGTCCTTGGGTGGTCTGCTCGGGGATGAGCATGGCAGGATGGCTGGAGCTAAAGTGAACATGAGTTGGGGAGTCCTAGGGCACTCCATGCAGTGGGCTTCCTGGTCAGACAGCTGAAGCTACAGTGGGGGCAGGGTGGAGGGGCTCGGTGTTCTCTATGTGGGGTCGAAGCGGATACCCTGGTAAGTGATCTAGAGTTGATATGGATATGGGTTTGGAATGTCCTGGGTGTTTTTCACTTGTGTTGCCTTGGAAACATAGCTGAAGCTGTAATCGGCACTGTCCAGGAATGATCCAGTGTGTGCCACACTGGGGCCACCTTGATGAGATGGCTAGTGCTTACCTGGGCATAGATTGGGTGGGGGGGAGAGAACACTGCTTCGGCATGGCAGTGTGGGCTAGGGTTCTGGGGCTCACTGAGGTGGCTGTTCAGCTTTGGTGTTTGGACCCTACTTCTCCCTAAGCTATCCAGGTGGGAGGGGGAACATAAATAGTAGCACTAGCTAGCACCTCTGACCCTAGAGAGTTTTTCTGCAGTTCCTCCACCATTTGCCAGATGCTCTAGGGGCTGGTTCCTTTCATTTCAGTTGCCCATATAAACATAGCACTTTTTTTTTCTTTTGTGCTCCAGACCAGATGACTCTGCTCCCAGTCCCTCCATGTTATCCTTCCCCACTGCAGTTCACATCAGCATCAGGGGTAGGGTTTTCATCCTTGCTGTGTCTCCATCTCTCCTTTTGTTCTCTATATAGTGCATCTATCCTTTGTTGTGTAGAAGCTGTTTAGTCAGCCCTCAGTTCTTCAGGAGGAATTGCTTTATATGTAGGTATATATTCAGTGTGTTTGTGGAGGAGGTCAGTTCAGGGTCTTTCTACATTGCTATCTTGGATTCTTTTACAACACCAATGACTGACTTATAACTAGAAGTTTGCCCCTTTTGATTCCCTTCAACAATCTCACCTATCCCTCCCCATTTCTGGCAACTACCAGTCTGTTCTCTGTATGTATGAGCCTATTACTTTTGTTTTAGATTGCACATATAAGTGAGATCCCACAGAATCGGTCTTTGTCTGACTTATTTCACTAAGCATGAAGCCCTCAGTATTTCTCCATGTTGTTGCAAATGGCAACATTTCTTTTTTTATTAAATATTCCATTGTACATATATACCAGATTTTCTTTATCAATTGATGTTCATTGATGGACACTTAAATTGCATCTATGTCTTGGCTATTGTAAATAACACTGCAATGAACATGGAGTGCATGTATCTTTTAAGTCAGTGTTTTCATTTTCTTTGGATAAATACCCAGAAATGGAATTGCTAGATCATATGGGAATCCTATTTCTAACTTTTAGGAACCTCCACGCTGTTTTCCATAGTGGCTGCACCAATTTACATTCATACCAACAGTGGGCAAGGTCTCCCTTTTCTCCACATCCTCACCAACACTTGTTAATTCTTTTTGATAATAGACATTCTAACAGGTGTGAAGTGATATCTCCTTGTATTTTTATTTAAATTTCCCTGATTAGTGATGTTGAGAACCTTTCATATACCTGTTGGCCATCTGTATGCCTTCTTTGGAAAAATGTCTACTCAGATCCTCTACCTATTTTTAATCAGATTGTGAATTTTTGCTATTGAATTGTAGGAGTTCTTTATGCATTTTGGATATTAACTCCTTAGCAGATATGATTTGCAAATATTTTCTCCCATTCAGTAGGTTGCCTTTTAAACCATTTTGTTGGTTTGCTTTGCTGTGCAAAAGTTTTTTAGTTTAATATAGTCCCACTTATTTTAGCTTTTGTTCCTTCTGCTTTTGATGTCAAATCAAAAAAAAAAAAAAAATCATTGCCAAAGCTGATGCCAAGGAGCTTACTACCTAGGTTTTTGTACAGAAGTTTTATGGCTTCAAGTATATTGTGTTCAAGTCTTTCATCCATTTTGAGTTTTGGGTTATGGTGTAAGAAAGTGGCCCAATTTTATTAGTTTGCATGTGGCTGTCCAATCTTCCCAGCACCATTTATTGAAGAGGCTGTCCTTTCCCCCTTTTATATATTCTTGGCTCCTTTGTCCTTAATTAATTTACCTTACTGCATGCATTTATTTCTGGGCTTTCTGTTCTGTTCTACTGATCTATGTGTCTTTTTATAATATAAATAATATATATAATTTAATAATATAGTATTTTGTATAATATGGTATTTTATATTCTACAGTATAGTAATTTTGATTACTATAGCTTTGTAACACAATTTGAAATCAGAAAGTAGATACTTCCAGTTTTGTCATTCTTAAGATTTCTTTGGCTATTGAGTTTTTCATTATTCCATACAAATCATGGGATTCTTTGCTCTCTTATCAGAAATGCCATTAGACCTTTGATAGAGATTTCATTGAATATATAGATTGCTTTGGATACTATTGACACTTTAACAATATTCTTCCAATCCATGGGTGTGGAATATCTTTGCGTTTAATTGTGACTTATTTTCGTTCATTGTTGTCTTATAGTTTTCAGAGTATATATCTTTTATCTCCTTGGTTAAATTTATTCAGGGCATTTTACTCTTTTTGATGCAATTTAAGTTGGATTTTATTAATTTCTTTCTGATAGCTTGCTGTTAGTGTAGAGAAATACAGATTTTTATTTATTGATTTTTATATCCAGAAACTTTATTTTCTAGAAACTTCAGTGAATTATTTTATTAGCTCTCGGTCTTTTGGTGGCATCTTCAGGATGTTTTATATATAACGTCATCTGCAAATAGTGACAGTTTTACTTCCTGAATGCCTTTTGTTTCACCTAATTTCTCTGCCTAGGACTTTCAATACTATATTGTATAAGTGTCAAGAGTGGGCACCCCTGTCTTTTTATGGATCTTAGAGGAAAAGCTTTTAGTTTGTCATCATTATGTTAGCTGTGGGTTTGCCATATATGGCCTTTACTGCATTGAGGTCAGTTCCCTCTAAACCCACTTTGTTGAGTTTTTATCATAAATGAATGTTGAATTTTGTCAAATGTTTTTTCTGCATTTATTGAGATGACCATGGTTTTTAGCCTTCATTTCATTGATGTGGTGTACCCTACCAAATAATGAGATAAAGCCCTCAAAGATATCAGAAACCTCAACATCTGCCCTTTTGCATTGTGATTTGATGTGTAATGATGCAAGGCTAAAATTAAGAAAACTATAGAAGATATCATAACCTTGACATTTATAAAACATCGAACATGTTTCTTAGACAATTACCTTACAAATTCTAATGTGGCTAATATTTGTGTTTTTGAAAAGAAACCTAATACAAAAGGAAAAATGTCAAGTATAGCTAAAGGAGAATAAAGTAAGGATACATATGAGCAGTGAATTGTGCATTCTAACCAAATGGAATGTGTTAGGGCTTGCTAACTAGATTATTTGCAGATTTCCTCATTTTTTTTTTTTTTTGAAACCACCACTCACCCAGAAGTCATCATTTAAATTTGGACAGTGGTCAAGCTGTCTTAATTACCTACTCCTTCCCCAGCTTTAGTTCCTTCTGCTTACTCTACCATCACATAATTGCCTGTGGCAGTTCACATACATTCTGATCTCTACTGGGTAATCTGATATGAACAAATATGAATAGCTCATTTGACTCTTCAGAAATAGGCATATGTTATATGATAAACACTTGATTTAATGTAGAGCTCCTTCCCATCCTTCCCCATTCCAGATAAAGCTATTCTTAAAATGCTGAGATCACCCATTAAGATCCAAAGTCACAATATACTTGACAAGTAAATCCTTTTACAAGGAGTAGGAAACTATGAGTCATAGTGTATATATACTATATAACCCCAAACCTCAGCAGCTTAAAGCAATAAATTTATTCTCAGATTGCATGTTCAATGCAGATTTTCAAGGGGCTTTGTTCCACATGGTCTTCACTCCAGGGCTTAAGCTGACAGAGGCTCCTTTTAAATACATGCTTCCATGATTGCAGTAGCAAAGAAAAGTAAAAAATCATGTGCTGGCCCTGCCCAGAAATATCACCTGTCACTTCCACTCACAGATCATTGGCAAAGGAAGTCACATGGCCACAACCAAGCTCAATAGTGCAGAATGTAGAACCTTCCCACAGGTAGGGACATGACATAACTTTGAACAAGAAGACAGCTTCCAAGCGGGGGAAATCGGAGGGGTGGACGAACCATGAGAGACGATGGACTCTGAAAAACAAACTGAGGGTTCTAGAGGGGAGGGGGGTGGGAGGATGGGTTGGCCTGGTGGTGGGTATTGAGGAGGGCACGTTCTGCATGGAGCACTGGGTGTTATGCACAAACAATGAATCATGGAACACTTCATCTAGAACTAATGATGTAATGTATGGGGATTAACATAAGAATAAAAAAAAAAAAAGAAGACAGCTTCCATGATGACAATCTAGTTCAGGAGATAATCTGCAAGAATAAATATTTCAGCAACTAATAAAAGATGACAGATGACAGCTTATGACAATATAGCTCCTGATATGTAGCATTAGTAGGAGTCTTTGAGGTGTTCCAATAAATGACATGTGGTTCCCCATATGGGTGTTGAGTTGACTTAGAAAAAGGCAAGAGTCCGCAGTTGAAACCAAAATGTCACCATTATTAATGAAGGCTAGATAGAAGACACAGCTCAGAAAGAACCAAGTATTTTCTTCACCTTTAATCATATGTTGGGACAGCCCACACTAGAGAAAGCTTGAGTCCACACATGGATTATACTTGGGCCTCTGCTTCCTATTGGTCCAAAAAGAGCAGAATAATCATACCCCACATGCTCAAGTTCTATGGTATTTTCACTCCATCTAACTGAGAAATGTGGACCAATGACAAATGCTCACTAACAGAATGCTCATTCTGCCTCTTTGCACAGAAAAAAACAAGAAAACCCCCAAGACAGGAATATTAAGCTCTTTTCATATGGAAGAAAGAGAAAGAAAGGATTCCTGTCTCCACTATATACTAACTTAAATTACTAGGATTTTTGTTTTTTGTTTTCTCTTTCATTGAATTATAAACTCCTCATAGGACTAGCATCTTGCGTAGTATTAAAACTCTATAAAAAAGTCAAATACTTGTTGAATGTCATACTATTGTATAACAAATAATCACTTCAAGATCATAATCATAGTAATAATAGATACCTTTACTAACAGAAGAATTTTGTACAGACTTCTTATAAACATTATCTGTCAAATGTGATCATTCACTTCATAATTTAGTGGAACTCCATCTTTAAAAGTAAAAGAGAATGAAAGCTTTGTGATAATATCATACATCATTAAGAAGTTTCCAACAGCTAGATGGCCTTACATAATATAGAATTGAAAGTATGCTAAGGGAAAAAAAAATTAGTAAAAAAATTTATTACCTACCCACTCCAAGCAGCAGAAGAAAAACACACATGCATACATGATTTCCAAGTTAAAAAGACAAAAGCATTTTTATTCAAGATGTGAGGGATGACACAGAATGCTATAAAATAAATTTATGGCAAGACACATTAAAATGGCAGCATTTGAATTATCAGACTGAAACTAGCATACTTTAATATTTTACTTTATGAAAAGGAAAATATTTTAGTACAATAAAACCAGGGCTTATATCTTCCAACCAAGTCTGTGCTGGTAGCTGACCAGACTGAGAGCTCAAATAAAATTTACCTTCATTGTCTTTTCAGTAGAGACACATTTTTGTCATGTGCTAATCCATAACTTAAAACTTTAGTAAATTAGTAATTAATAGCATTTTTAATTACTAAACTACTAATAATAATATTAATACCCCAGAATAACATTCAGACAACTAACAATATGAAGTGTTGTTGATATGGAACTCCTAGAACTCCTGCATTGCCAGTGGAATAGGAAATGGTACAGCTACTTTGGAAAACAGTTTGGCAGTGTCTTACCCACCACACCTTACATATACACCCTACATACATCATACAACCCAAAAATTTCACTAAGTTTTTACACCAGAGAGATGAAAAAAATGTTTGCAGAAATACTTCTATTATAATGTCTATTGCAACATTATTCAAAAGAGCCAACAACTGGGAATAAAAACCTCTAATGTCCATTAACTGATAAAGGTATAAACAGAATTGGAATATTACCCCCACTGAAAATGAACAAACTACTAATAAGCACAACACAAATGAGCCTCAACATTATGCTAAGTAAAAAATGTCAAATGCAAAAGATTACATTTTCACTTCATTTATGTGAAATTCCAGAAAAGGCTAACTATAGTGAAGAAAAGATGGCTTGAAAGCAGTGATGAAAATTTTCTGTATCTTGATTGTGGTAGCAGTTACACAAGTGTACATAACTGCAAAAGTCATCAGCCTGTACACGTAATAGGTGAATCTTCTTTTGTGTAAATTATATCAATAAATCTGGGAGAGGGTAACTTCACTAATCAAATATAAAACAATATAGTCTACTGTAGAAATATTTAAAATCATAAAATTTTTAATGTAGAGTATCATATTAAAAATTCCAAAAAACTTCAATCATATTTTCAGGCATATATGAAAAGCATTTAAGTAAATGATAAAAGAATAACGAATATGAGGGCCAAATAATGAAAATTAAAGCCATTAGAGTTGACGGATCTCTGTATATACAGTGCTTTGAAAAAAATTGAAGTATTATATAAACACAAACATACCAGAAACCAAAACTACCTGAACTTCTACAATGCTGTTCTGTAATGCTAAACTTAACATTTCCCTAAACTCTCCACCTTCATCCCCTAAACTACCCGTGGGAAACTTATCTAATGGCAATTCATTCATAGCACTAAGTGTGGATTTGTAACACACTTGTATTTTGTAAATAAAATATTTTAAAATATAGAAAGGAAATATTTTGAAAATCAAATACATAAGACTAAGGTATTTCTTATATAATCAGAGTGTCTACTAATAAACTGTTCACGGTGGAAAGACTAAGATCAATACATCTTGGGTTTATACCCCACGAATTTCCTTTAAAAAAAAAATCTGTAATCCATTTAATTCTTAAATCCCACTACTAAAAATCTCAGCACTGTTTTTAAAAAATATTTTTAAATATAACAATCACACAAAAAATGCAATTTCACACCAAAGGAAATGACAAAAAATGTACAAGATGTTCTTTCTATAAAATTTCCAGACCATACTCAAAGCCCCATAAAGTGGTTCGAGAAAACCTACATCAGTATCTTAGAATATATATGAGAATTTTCATTTCTTACCTCTTTAAAAAAATCAGTATTAGTTATCTTTTAAGTTATCAAACGCAAGCTAAACTATGAACATATCCACCCAATAGCTGGAAGGATCCTGATATTGAGCACTGTTGATTTCTAGGACTTCATTATGACTTAACTTTACTGATGATAGTAATATTTGAGAGACTTCTTAATGATGTATGATATTATCACAAAGCTTTCATTCTCTCTCCAGCAGCATGCATGGATGCCAGGAGCCTACAAAATGTCTTTTTGGTTCTCCCACAGGTAACTCATGTTTATCATTTTCTAAAGCAAACCCCTCATCTCTTCACTATCACTACCCTATATCTGCTCTCTATAATTGACACCACTATCTACTCGGTTGCCCAAACCAGAAAACTGAGCGTAATTCTCAACAATACCTCCTTGTTCAGTCCTTCTATCCAAGCAAACACTAGTGCAGATTGTACCTCCTATCTCTTAAAACCGTCTTTTCTCTACTTCCCTATTCCTATCACCATCACTTCTTGCCTAGATTACTATTTTGGCATTCTAAGTGATCTTTCTGCCTCCACTCCCTTCTCACCAATTCACTCTTCACAGAGTAATTATGCAAAGACTTTACTGCAAGCATCTTGCTTCCTTCAGGAAGTCATCCCTGAATTCCCCATGTTTCAGTGAGTTGCCTTCTGTGCACCTAGGGTATTCTGTGGTTCCTTGATCATGGTACTAATCACACTTTATTTTATGGACTGCTTATTTGTATCTCCTGCTAGACTGAGTTACATAGGGACAAAAACTCTGCCACTCTTAATAACTTTTGTAGCCCTAGTGACTTGCAAAGCTTTGTACTGATAGTAGGTGCACATTAAATATTGAATCAGTGAATGAATAGATGAATAATTTCCAATAGAGCCATTGAATAAACAGATTAGGAAGCAGTAAAATTAGAACCTACCCCACAGGAACATGATTTAAGATGTGTAACATGTTCAGGATTAAAATGAAGGCTTTCTTAGGCAGATCAGATGGAGAACATTGACCATATAATGGCCTAGCTTGGTACAATAGACAAATTTGGGAGAGACATACCTGGACATTGAGCAGTAGCAGTGGGTCTGATTAATGGAACATGGGCCCAGTCATTCTGGATAACTTGGCCACCAGTAAGCCCAATTGGTCTTCAAGTGCCAAGCCATTATCTTTTATATGGTTCTCAAGTGTCAGCACTGGCACATCTACCAGTGAGCTCTCACAATATTCCAGATAGGCTTAGGTCTCATTAGGAAGTATTTAATCATCTATGAACTTGGTGCTACTTCCTTGCCTGGAATTTACTTTATTTACTGGGATCCTATTTCTCCCCAACTTTGGAACTGAGGCTTTGACTATATTTTTATATCTTATGTGGGAATCCATCTACATTTTCCACCCCATAGTATGTTTCTCCTTACTTAGCAAAGCAATGTAAAGATGTCTTGAAAATGTAAGTCTAGACGCTACTGAAAAAAAACAAAACTTCCCATAATTTAACTATATAGACTAGTACTGGTATATTACTTCTATAAACAGAGCATCCAAAATGAAGGTATTAGACTCAGACAGTTTTTCCACAGGGTACCTGTGTTTCAGAAATGAAAAAAAAAAAAAAAAAGTCACTCTCTCTTCTTCCAAAAAAGTACAAAGGGATGTATGGAAGAAAAAAATGAAAGATACTGAAAAGGGATATTTTGTCTGATTATTAGGGCCTTTCACATTTCATACTAGTGAGTTTAGACTTCATTGACTAGACAAAATAGAATTAGGAACATTTATCCAGAAAAATGGCAGGAGATTAACTCAAATCTCAGGAGGATGTTAAGCACTGTGTATATAAAACTAAGAAAGAAGCCTACCATAAAGCAGGTTCCAGAATAGTTTTGGGGATAAAAAAGCTGTTCTAATGAAGTGTCCTTTCTCAAAAAAATTGTTTTTAAGAGGAATTATTTTACCTTATTTTTTGTTTTTGTTGACTAAAAGAAGCCATTTAAAATGATAGAGAGTAGTGAATCCCATTTCCCTAAGCTTGTAACATCAGTTGCTTAATACTACAAAGGAAGAAATGGGAATTTAAGAGAATTGTTCATATAAGAGCAACTTTGTCACATCATTATCCTCAGTTTATTAGATTTATCAGGATCATATTAAATACACAGTGATACTTAGAATATTTTGGTATTTCTTTCTCTACCTGGTGAAGGACACCTTTTGGGACTGAAGTCATTTTGTCAACAAGCTTAGAGGGAAGGCTGAAAAATAAAACTGTGGGAGCTCCAAAATATCTTGGGACTTCTCTAAACACTGGCAAATAACATTCATATATTTTCTTATATTCTATTCTATTTTTCTTATGTTCTTAAAATATATGAATTTTCATATATTCATTATATGAAATATAATTCATATTTCATTAAATATATGAATGTTATTTGCCAGTGTATTTCTTATGTTCTTATATTTTAACTCTGCCCTAGAGTTGATTATTCTTTTTAATTATGTTATGTTAGTCACCATATAGTACATCATTAGTTTTTGATGTAGTGTTCCATGATTCAGTGTTTGCATATAACACCCTGTGCTCCATGCAATACGTGCCCTCCTTAAGACCCATCACTGAGCTAACCCATCCCCCCAGTCTGTTTTAAAAAGGATGAAGATGAATAGGCTCATATACCTTGATGCAGAATTATTTATGAACAAATGTATTATATTGGCTTGGATTATAGAGCAGAACATGTAATGTTCCCTAACTTTTGTAATTGTAATTGAAAATTGAGCCATAATCTGTTCTCTTATGCTTTCATAAGCAGTCATAATAGAAGTAATATTCAAGAAGCAAAAATACTAAAGTAAATTCTGTACTTCATGAGAGAGAAAATAGTTAATAGAACAAGATAAAAATGATCTTTTATCTTTAACCAAAACAAATGGAAGAGTAACTGGACATTTCAGTTCAAAGTAATTAATCAACCAATGATGGCTTGAAAATGGTTTTGCTTTTATTGCCTCACCAGGTCGTTCTGACAGCCTTGAACTCACTAGATAATTACACAACTCCTCATGTTGTGTACATGCATCCAGGATAAACGTGAAGGCTTTGTAGGACTCAATAAAGAAAATGAAATCTCCAAAGAAATGGCATTTAGAGTATAAAATCCTTCTTCCCTCTGACAGGATAATAGGAAGTGTTTTTATTTTTAATAATTCATGAGTGTAAATGTATTACCAATTTCTTAAACAGACTCTCTTCATTATAAACACAACTTTAAAATTACCACACATACTCTTTGCATCTCGTTTATACTTAACACCAATAAAAAGGACCCATTTTAATGCTGTTGGCCACTAAAAAGTCTGTGACCTAAGCAAAATTACAACTCACTCCAAGAACAGGATGGCTCTGCTCTAAGTCTTTTGGCAAAGTCCAGGACTTTAATGACCTTAAACAAGCAGGGCAGGCAGTCACATTGCCTGAGAACTCCAGAGCTTTTGCACAGTTTATTCTTGTTGAAGCAAGCTAAGGCAAAAGCTTTGGCAGAAATCTTAACATGGGGGCAAAGTGTTTCAAGTGGTTATTTTTCTGCATGTAACTCCTTATGGCTGGGTTAAAAAAGGAGGTTGTTTATAGTGCGCTTTGACTGAGATATTGTCAGATCTCTTTCCCTGGATATAGTACAAAGGAAGGAGTCCTCAGCTGGCATTTTTGTACCTAAGTCCTTATAAGAACATGAATAGAAAGTGCATGCTTGTTGGGGGTAGGTTATAACTTCTGGAAAACGGATTAATCTTTTTTCTTGGAGTCCTTCAGAAGTTAGAAGTGGGGACAGGGAGAGAATCACCGCCTACCTGCCATCCTCACTGTGAGAAGGTCCATGTTCAAAAGAGAATAATCACTTTAAACATCTTTGGTTTTCAAACTGTAGATTAAAGAAGCAAGAGTAAGATGGTATATAAATGATCAAATAAAAATAAGCTAATGACATTAAGAAAGCCATCTGCAACATCAGAAACCATGGTGGGACTTGAGGCAAGGAAAACCCACCATTTCAAGGTGTCCATTGAAAGTGTTACTGGAAGGAGGGAATAGCAGTATTTGATACTTCCCAATGCCATCCTCCCTGCAGACTAGTACAACAGATATAAATGCCAGGATCAGCTCTTTAATTTCACAGGAGGGAATCCTGGTGAAAATTTATTTAAAGTACTAAAGGAAAAACTATGCCAAAACACAACCTAGAATTCATCAAAAATACTGAGACTTCCAATAGAAACATAATTAAAATTTTTTCAACAGATGAAAAAAGATGAAAGAAAACATGCAATAACTTTTTAATGGCTGTTTTTTACATATCAATGAGCTAAATATTGAAGATAAAACCATTCACAGAAATATAATTCCTGCCTTCTCAGAACCCTAGGGACTATATCAGCATGGCTGTCGTAAAAATTCTGTGAAGACTAATAAAAACTGTATGTGACTAGTTGTGCAACTCTGATTAATTTCAGCAAACATCCTCATTCAAGGTAAAGTTGCTGTCCTCTGGGAACTTTCCAGATTATTAGAGATCTATGCCCAAATAGGAAAGGTAACCTGTTAAAAAGAACACATAAGGTACATAAAATTACAGATATACATCAAAATGAGAAAAAAGATTATTTTTATGAAGATTCTACTTTAACAGAGTCTTAGAAGATAGATGGAATTTTGTGGAAGAACAGAGAATAGAAGCATGGGGTGGAAGTCAGAGAAAACTCTTTTAACTGATCAAGGTCAACCATAACAGATAGAATCCTCAAGAGCAGACCCTTTTCAGATGTGTTTCAGAGCCTCAAACTTGTTGAGTCATAGAAATGCTTTTCCCTTCTTAAAATACTCCCTTTTGTCTTTCAATGCATCATTCTCTTCCAACTTTCCTCTTAACCACTGGTGGCTCATTCTCCTATTACTGCTCCCCCACCCTGCCTTTGTTCATGTCCTAATGTTGCTATTCTTCAGAAGTCCATTCTTAGCTCTTCAGTCTTCTCACCCCACATATTCTCCCAAAGCAATCTCCTCAATTTCCATGACTTTCTTTTCTATCCATATACTAATGACTCCCAGATCTATAACTTTAAAACCAGGTCTCCCCCACTGAACTCCAAACATATATTCCTTATTCTGAATCTTTATATGGATATTTCAAATTCATTCAAGCACACGTCCAAATGGGAATTCTTTCTCTGTCAAGGACTGTGCTGCTTCTCTGGTGTTCCCCATCTTAATAAATAGCGTCTGGCCAAGCCTGCAATCTTGGTGTCATCACTGATTTCTTTGTTTCTTGTATCCCCATTACCCTCAGGAAATACTCAAATGTGAAATTATTTACTTCTCTCCATTTCCACTTGCCCCCATTCTCATCTAAAGCACCATTATATTTCACCTGAGCAGTTTTAAGAGCTGGCTCCCCAACTCTAGTTTCATACCTTTTAAGTCCTCCTCTGTCCTGCAGCCAGGAAGATAATATTAAAATCTAAAGTTGTTCATGTCATTCCCTGCTTAAAACCCTTGAATGGTTTTTCCATTACATTTAGCATGCTTATGTTCATTAACACAGCATTTAAAGCTTTCTGCAACTGGCCCCTGCCTAACTCTCATTTCTCACCATTTCCCCCCTTTCATACTCTAAGATCAAGCATGCCAAATTTCCAATGGTTTTTTGAAGACTATACTTTCTCACTAGTCCATGATGCTCCACTTTGTATATGCTGTTCTCTCTATCCCTCCCCCATTCCCACCACACATCTTCTGGTTAATTTATTTCTTCAGGTCTCAGCTGAAACATCACTTTCACAGGAACCTCTATTCACAGTGCAATTACAATCCCTATAATTTACATTTTTTGGTAATGCTCTTTACAATTTATTGCATTTATTGTAAATGTCCGTTACCCCAAATACAAGTTTCTTTAAGTCAGTTCATAGGTTTACTTTGTTCAAAACTATATCCCCAGAATCAAGTGTATATTCTGGCACAAAGTAGTAGGAATTCCATGCATTTATTGTTCAATGAATAAAGGATACTCTAGTTTTATTGTAAGAGCCTTGGGGGAAATACAGAGCTATGCTAGAAAGGTAGGTTGGAAACAAATTGTAAAGAGCCATTAATGCCATATTAAAAATGTAGATCTTATCTGGAAATATGGGGACCCATTCACACAACATCCAAATTCTAATGAGGCAGGAAAATGTGGCAGATTTGAAGAAGCCTGCGTAGAAGAATCTAGAAAAGCTGGTGCAGATTTTAAAAAGTGATACTCATGAAAGTTCTTTAGAGTGCTATTTATATTTCCCTCAGACTCCAAGTTATAAAGTTAAAACCTGGCTTAAGGACAAAAATTCCCTGTTAAAACTGACTCCTTCTTCCAAAAATAAAATTGATTTTTGAGCAAGTAAAGTGACCATTTTGACCAGATTTTCTGTGCCTAATCCTTCCATCAAGCAAGGCTGTATTGAGCATTTTTATATGTATGCTTGTGTGTGAGCATTGTGTGTCTTAATTTTTATTCCCCATCTCCTAGCCTACAAAATAGTTTTGTTTGCATATGTGTACTATAAGAACTAAGTTAAGCTTGCTCCCTTTCCATTCTTTTCAATGTGTACCCTAACTCCTAGCCACATGGTTCTGTGGAGTCCCATGAATTTCTGACACCTATTCTTTCTGTCAAGAATATCTTCCATGCTTGCTACTATCCTTCATGTCTTCCTAGAACTCATTTAAGTCTCCTGTGAAAACTTCCTGAACTTTTACTCTTCACAAGATGAATCCCTCTCTCCTTTCTGTTCTCAATGAAATATGTGTACCACTATGTTAAAATTGCTTTATATTTGCTTATCGTGTGCCCAGTGCCCCCATTATACTGAGTTACGTTAGTACAGAGAATCCAAAAGAGACTTTATTCAAGTATGGTCCCCCAAACAGCACACTTGTGAGCTTGTTAAAGATGTAGACATTCAAGGGGCACCTCAGTGGTTCAGTCGTTAAGCGTCTGCCTTTGGTTCAGGTCATGATCCCTGCTTGGCAAGAAGCCTGCTTCTTCCTCTCCCATTCCCCCTGCTTGTGTTCCTGCTCTCGCTATCTCTCTCTCTGTCAAATAAATAAATAAAATCTTTAAAAAGTAGACATTCAGGCCCCAATCCATACCACAAAATCTATGGTATAACGTCTCCCCAGTTTATTTTTAATCACAATAAAGTTTAAAAAGCATCTAGTATGGTTAACACTTAAAAATGCTCAATACAGCCTTGCTTGATGGAAGGATTAGGCATAGAAAATCTGGGAGGGACATTTGATGTACTCATATCAGTGTACAGATATGGTTTGGGAATTTATCTTGGTACACAGTAGATAACCTGGACAATGCATTAAATTTACGGAGCACAAAACATCACTCAAAGCCATAAAATGATGAAAGACATTGATGCATACCTGGAGTTTTTGGCAGAGAATGTTAAAGTATTCTGCAAATTGAAGATCTTTTTAAAAATCACTATAGCTTGACATATTTTGGATTAGAACTATTTCACTGTGTTCAAATATTTTTTTCTTTCCTCCATATTTTCTTCCTCTCCTTCCTGCATAAATTTATGTATGGAACTTAGTTAACTCAGACTGTCAGCTGGTAAAACTGTCTTCAGAGACATATGTGAAAGTATACTAAATTCAAGGACAGGAATTTGCAGGATTGGTGGATGATGAGGCAGCACACAGTCTGAAGCACATCAAGAGCTATAACTCTAGCAGGGTTTGGAACAAGGTAAGGACTACAGAAAGGTAGAATAGAGAACCTGTGAACTTTCCAGATTCTTCCTCTAGAAGAAATAAAATGAAATTACTCCAATTATTTTCAGTTACCGAGGCCAAGAGAAGCTTTCTAAATTCCCAAATGGTGTTTCACCCCTCATGAATATGAAAAGGCACTGAGATAGAGGCAACTGAGGACATCTCAAAGGACAAGACAGGAACAAGCAAGGGGGGCTGACACAGAGATAAGGAAAGAAATGATGAGTTTGTTTTCTCTTTCTGTGAAAGTTTTAATTCCCACATTTCCATTACTTAATGTGTCATTATTTTACTTTTCAGCAGTTGGCAAACTCAGAGCATTCCAACATTTATTTTAAAATTGGTAGTCAACACACATCAGATTTTTATATTGCCTCAAAGGAAAATTCTCAGAAGAAATCTAAAGCTTTACTATAAATTTACCTTGGGAAGTTGATCCTAAAGTTTTAGACATCAGTATATACTCCTGACCAAAGGTTTAACTCCAAAGGTTATGATGACGCAGACTGATAAATCTAGCTACATAATCCAGACAAAAATTATGTGTCAACACTGATGGGTAACCCTTTTCATTGCCTGTTAAATAAAGGTCAAATGCCAAACTGGCATTGAAGGTCCTTATAATAATATGACTCCAGTTTGAATTTGAATGTTCAATCTTTATTTCCACCCTGCTGCTACACTCTAAACAAAGTAGAACAAATTGTGTTTCTGTATGCATACTTTATGGCCTTTGTGATTTTGCTTAAAGCTCTTTTCACTTGGGATTCCCTTTCTTCCCATATTTCTGGATCCAAAACCTCTATCATGTGCTTATCACCCAGAGCAAATGACACTTCCACTGACCCTCCAAAGATCCCCAAAAGCTGGAAATGTACTCTTTCAAACCTCATACTCTGTAAGCTTTACCTCCTATTTTTATGTCCATGTTGAAAGCAACTGGAATTTTTCTTAATAGTGGTAAAGTATGCCATCTTGGTGTTCTTGTTTGTAACCGATATAGTGATTTCTATTATATAGAATGATTGTTAAGTATTCAGTCAAATGATAAGACAACTATAACCTTTTGTTATTGTTCTCCCTTATACTCACATTTCCATTTTTATCCTATTTCTTCTAAAATTCCTGAAGTCATTATCACTGCAACTTCCTCCCATAGAATTCTTAGGGGAAACTGGGCTAATGCATAGCATAATTTCCTTCCTTTGAAAAAAACTGGATTATATTCCTGGCCCAATGCCAATACCTGAAACTTAGTTGGCCTTTAATAAATATTTGAAGGAATCTGTCAACTGTCCTGTCAAAACAATGTCTAACATGAGTGGCATAAAGTTATGAAGCCACTCTGGGATTTTGTGGCCATTTCTGCTTTGTGGCATAGCCATTGTCTCCAGATGATACCAAGTGTTCTTTTTGTTTCCCTCCAGCTTTGAGATATAATTGACAGAGAACATTGCGTAAGTTTAAGGTATACAATGTGATGACTTGATAAGCATTTATATTGATGAAATGATTACCAAAATAAGGTTAGCTAACACATCCATCACTTCACATAACTATTTTCTCGGAAGAACAGTTAAAACTTACTCTTAGATACATTCAAGTACCTAATATAGTATTTTAACTATAGTGACCATGCTGTATATTAGATCCTCTGAACTTTTTCATTTTGTAACTGGAAATCTGTAGCCTTTAACCAACATCTTCCCACTTCCCCTAGCCCCCAGTAACCACAGTTCTGTTTTTTAGTTTGTACATATAAGTGAGATAATACAGTATTTGTCTTTCTCTGATTTATTTTACTGAGCATAATATCCTCAAGATGCATCTGTGTTGTTGCAAATGGCAAGATTTCCTTTTTATGGTTGAATAATATTTCATCCTGTGTATATGCATGTGTTTTTCCATTTATTTGTCAATGGACACTTATGTTTCCATTTGTTGGCCATTCTAAATACTGCCGTAATGAACATAGGACTGCAGATATCTTTTTAAGATTGTAATTCTGTTTCCTTCAGATAAATACCCAGAACTGGAATTGCTGGATCATATGGTAGTTCTATTTTTAATTTTTTGAGGGAACTCTATACTCTATAGTCTCCATAGTGACTATACCCATTTAGATGCCCACTAACAATGTACAAGGGCTCCCATTTCCCCATATCCTCACCAACACTTGTTAGTTCTTGCCTTTTTGATAATTGCCTTTCTAACAGGTGTGGGGTGATATTGTAGTTTTAATTTGCAATTCCCTAATGATTAGTGATGTTGAGCATCTTTTCAGGCACCTGTTGTCCTTTTGCATATCCTGTTTGGAAAAAACATTCAGTTCTTGTGTCATTTTTTAAATTGAGCTGTTTGGGGTTTTTTGCTATTGAGTTGTATGAGCTCTTTATATATTTTGGATATTAACCCCTTATCAGATATGTGACTTACAAATATTTTCTTGCATTTTGTAGGTTGTCTTTTCTTTTTTGTTACTTTTACTGTACAGAAGTTTTTAATATAGTCCAATTTATTAACTACCTTTTGTTGCTTGTGTTTAGTGCCCTATCCATAAAATGATTGCTAAGACATATGTTAAAAGGCTTTTTCCCCCATATTTTCTTCTAGGATATCTATGAATTCAGGCTTTATGTTTAAACTTTTAATACATTTTGTTTTTGTAAAATTAAGGATCCAGCTTTATTCTTCATGTGCCTCCAGCTTTGTTTTCATTCTGAAGATTGCCTTGGCCGTTGGGGTCTTTTGCTTTTCCACAAAAATTTAGGATTCTTTTTATATTTCTGTGGAAAATGCCATTGGATTTTTTATAAGGGATTGCATTGAATATATAATTGGCTCTAAGTAGTATAGGCATTTTAACTCTCCAGGTTCATGGACATGGATATCTTCCTATTTCTGTCTTTGATGTCTTTCATAAATATCTTGTAGTTTTCAGTATACAAATCTTTCACCTCCTCAGTTAAATTTATACCTAAGTATTTTATTGTTTTTGATGCTACTGTATATTGGATTGTTTTCTTTATTTCTTTTTCAGATAGTTCATTGTTAGTGTATAGACATGCTACTGACTTTTTCATGTTATTTTGTATCCTACAACTTTACTGAATTCATTTATGCTAACAGTTGTTTGGGGAGAAAGTCTTTAGAGTTTTCCATATAAGATCATGTCATCTGCAGATAGAGACAATTTTACTTCTTTCTTTCCAATTTGATGCATTTTACTTTTTTCTTCTTGCATTAATGTCCTAATGACTAGGACTTCTCATACTATGTTGAATCGTAGTGGTGAGAGTGGGCAACCTGATTTTGGAGAAAAAGATTTTCACTTTTCACCATTGAATATGAGGCTAACTGTGGGTTTGTCATATGTGGTCTTTATCATGTTAAGGTATGTTCTTTGTATACTTAATTTGTTAAGGGCTTTTATCAAAAAAGGGATTGAATTTTGTCAAACCTTTTTCCACACCTGTTGAGGTGATCGTATGATTTTTATTCATCTTCCTATTAATGTGGTGAATTACATCAATTTTCTTACGTTGAACCATCCTTGCATCTCAGAGATAAATCTCATATGTCATAGTGTGTGATCATTTTAAAATGCTATTGAATTCAGTTAGTATTTTGTTGAATATTTCTATCTATATTGGCAAATAGTTTTCTTGCAGTGTCCTCTGGCTTTGGTATCAGGGTAATGCTGGCCTTGTAAAATGAGTTTGGAAGTATTCCCTGCTCTTCTAAATTATGGAATAATTTAAATACTGGCATTGATCATTTTTAAACGTTTGGTAGAATTCACTAGTGAAATCATCTAATCCTGGGATTTTCTATGTTGGAAGGTTTTTGATTACTATTTCAATCTCCACAGTTGTTGACCTATTCTGATTTTCTATTTTCATGATTCATTCTTGGTAGGTTGTATGTTCCTAGGAATTTCCATTTCTTCTGTGTTATCCATTTTTGATTACATACAGTTTATATTATCCTCTTATCCTTTGAATATATGTAGTGTCAGTTTTAATGTCTTCTCTCATAATTTTGTTTGAGTTCTTTTTTTTTTCTTGGTTCCTAGCCAAAAGTTTATCAGTTTTGTTTATTCAAAAACCACCTCTGTTCCATTGATATTTTTCTGTTTTTCTAATCTGTTTTACTTCTCTAATTTCCATTATTTTCTTTTTTCTGCTAACTATGCACTTTAGATTCTTTTCTAATTTCTTGAGTTATAAAGTTCTTTATTTGATATCTTTCTTTTCTCTTAATGTAGACATTTGTCACTGCAAACTTGCCTCTTGAAACTGCTTTTGCTCCATTCCATAAGTTTTGGCTGTTACATTTTCATTTTTTTGTCTCAATACTTTATGAATTCTTCTTAGACCCACTAGTTGTTCAGGAGCATATTGTATACTTTCCATACACTTGTGAATTTTTCCTTTCTCTTGTTACTGATTTCTAGCTTCATACCATTGTTGGAAAAGATACTTGATATGATTTCAATCCTCTTAAATTTGTTAAGGCTTGCTTTGTGGCCCAATATATCTATCCTGGAGAACCATCCATGTGCCCTTGAGAATAACATGTCTTCTTATGCTGTTGGAGAAAATGTTCTATATTTGTCTTTTAGGTTCATTTGGTTTATAGCATTATTCAAATCCACTGTTCCCTTGTTTTTCTGTCTAGATGGTCTATTCAATGTGAAAGTACAGAATTAAAATCCCCTACTATTATTGTATTGCTATATATTTCTACACTCAGTTCCATTAATATTTGCTTTAAATATATAGGTGCACCAATGTTGGGTGAATATGTATTTACAATTGTTATATCCTCTCAATGAATGGACCTTTTTATCCCTATATAGTGACTTTCTAAGTCTCCTGTGACCAATTTTAACAAAAGTATATTTTTTCTGATTTAAGTATAGTGACTCCTAGTCTCTCTTAGTTAGCATTTGCATGGAATGTCTTTTTCCATCCCTTCACTTTGTGTATGTGAGCTAAAGTGAATCAGTTGTAGGCAGCATATTGTTGGATTTGGGGTTTGTTTGTTTTTGTTTTGAATCCATTTAGCAACTTGGTCTTTTGTGGGGTTTTTTTGTTTTTTTTTGTTGTTGTTTTTTTTTTAAAGATTTTATTCATTTATTTGAGACAGAATGAGAGAGAGAGCACATGAGAGGGGGGAGGGTCAGAGGAAGAAGCAGGCTCCCCGCCAAGCAGGGAGCCTGATGCGGGACTCAATCCAGGGACTCCAGGACCATGACCTGAGCCGAAGGCAGTCGCTCAACCAACTGAGCCACCCAGGCGCCCGCAACTTGGTCTTTTGATGGGAGAATTTAGTCCATTTACATTTAAAGTAATTTTTGACAAGTAACTACTTACTACTGTCATTTTGTTAATTGTGTTCTACTGGTTTTTAAATTTCCTTGTTGCTTTCTTCCTTTCCTGCAGCCTTCCTTTGTTATATATCTTTTTGTAGTGGTATGCTTTAATTTTTTTTATCTTTTATGTCTCTATTATAGGTTTTTTCCCTTATGGTTACCATGAGACTACATAAAACAACAGTTTACTTTGACACAACAGACCCTTACCTTCAAATACATATAAAAACTATACTTCTCTTTCCCCCACATTTTATGCTATTAATGTCCTACTTTACATCTTTTTTTAAATTAAAATATAATTAGCATGCAGTATCCTATTAGTTTCAGTTGTATGTCATAGGGATTCAAAATTTTTATATATTATAAATGATCCCCATGATAATTCTAGTTACCAACTGTCACCAAAGTTATTACAGTGTTATTAACTATATTTCCTATGCTGCATATTACATCCACATGACTCATTTATTTTATACCTGGAAAGCTGTACCTCTTAATTCCCTTTACCTATTTTGCCCACCCCAACCCCACTCCTCTCTGGTAACCAACAGTTTCCTGTATCTATGAGTCTGTTTCTGTTTTATTTATTTGTTTTTTTAGATTCCACATGCAAGTGAAATCATATATTTATTTTTCTTTGACCTATTTTACTTAGCATAATATCTTCTAGTTCCATCAACATTATTGCAAATGACAAGATTTCTTTTTTTATGGCCAAGTAATAATATTACTGTGTATGAGTGAGTGTGTGTGTGTGTGCACATGCATGCATGCATGCACATGCAGGCACATACCATGTATCTCTTTTATCCATTTATCTGTCAGTAGATGCTTAGGTCACTTCCATATCTTGGCTATTGTAAATAATACTGGAGTGAACATAGGAGTGCATGTTTCTTTGAATTGGTGTTTTCATATTCTTCAGATAAATACCCAGAAGTGTAATTCCAAGATTGTATTGCAGTTCATACTGTTTTCCATAGGGGCATCACTAATTGACATTCCCACCAACAGCATATGAGGGTTGCTTTTTCTCCACATCCTCACCAATACTTGTTCTTTGTTGTTTCTATGGTAATAGGCAACCTAACATGTGTGAAGTGATATCTCAGTTGTGGTTTTGATTGGTATTAAAATGATCATCTTTTTATGTGCCTGTTGGCCATTTGTATGTATTAGGAAAAAAATTTCTACTCAGGTCCTATGCCAATTTTTAAATTGGGTTGTTTTTTGGATATTAAGTTGTATAAGTTCTGTATATATTTTGGATATTAACCTCTTATCAGATATATCATTTGCAAATATCTTCTCTCATTCTGTAGGTTGCTTTTGTCTTCTTGATGTTTTCCTTCACTATGCAAAAAATTTTTTAGTTTGAGGAAATTCTATGTATTTTAGCTATTCCCCTTGCCCTTAGACTGGTCCAAAAAATATTACAAAAATTGACCAAAGAGCTTACTACCTATATTTTCTTTCAGATCTTTTATGGCTTTAGGCTTTACATTCAAATCTTTAATCCATTTTGACTTTATTTTTGTATGTGGTGTAAGAGGGTGGTCCAGTTTCATGCTTTCGCATGTAGCTAACCAGTTTTCCCAGCACCATTTGTTGAAGAGACTTGTTTTATGCAGAAAAATTTACTGATAGACTTATGGAGGTTTTTGTGTGATGAATTGTTTTTATCTTGCTGCTTTCAAAATTCTTTTTGTCTCTGACTTAATATTTTGATTATAATGCATCTTGGGATATTTTTGGGGTTGATCTTACTTGTGGTCTTTTGAACTTTCTGTACCTAAATGTCCATATCTCCCCCAAATTCGGGAAGTTTTCAACTATTTAAGTTTTTCTGCCTCTTTCTTCATGGGATTCTCATGATGTGAATATGCTTTTGTTGTTGTTGTTCCTCTATCTCGTTATGTTCAATGTTCTATCTTGGAGTTTGTGGATTATTTCTTCTGCATGACCAAGTCTTTTGTTGAAGCGCTCTATTGAATCTTGCAGTTCTGTCATTGTCTTCTTCAGCTCCTGGATTTCTTTTTGGTTCATTTTTATGGTTTTTACTTCTTTATTAAATGTCTTAGTTTGTTCATGCATTATTTTCCTGATTTTAGTTACTGTGTTCTCTTGCATTTCATTGAGTTTCTATAAGGTGATTATTTTGAATTCTTTGTAAGGCAAGTCATAGATTTCCATTTCCTTGGGATCAGTCACTGGAGCTTTGTTAGATCCCTTTGGTAGAGTGTCATGATTGCCCAATTCTTCATGAGTCACCTAACCATGCATTGGTCTGTGTATTGGAAAGAGCAGGTGCCTCTTCTGGTATTTACAAACTGGTGTTGACAGGTAAGGATCTTCTGCCAATTCCCCAGGCTAATGGTATTAGCTCTGGAATTGCAGTCATGCTGAGTTTGAGCCAGTTTTGAAGCTCACTAGGTCTGCAGTGGGGTATACAATTGATAGGCTTGTTACCAGGGGTTTGGTCAGGTATATGTATCCTGTTTGATCTCTGGATGGATGGGGCTTCCCCCAGTACCTTGTTAAATATGGTAGGTGGAGGGACAAAGGTCTGCCTCAGGGTCCATGGTTAGGTCCTCTGTTGGCAGGTCTGTTCACAAATGTATGTAGCTCCCCCAGATCCCTGGGAGAGCTCCTGCCTGGCCATCGGATGGGTCCCTTGGTGGGAAGGACTGGCACTAGACCATGGCTGAAAGGGGCTGGAACCAACCAAGATTAAAGTTTGCAAATCTGGCTCTAGAGGCACAGGCCGGCATGTCTCCTACCAGCTATGTTGGTTTTTGAACTGTACCAGGGTTTCAGAATCTTTTACCTGAATCCCAAAGCTTCTACAAAAGAACCTTTATCTATGGATGGTGCCAAATTACTGTTATTCAGTGGGAATATGGGAGGAGGATGTATTATTTAACCATCTTGCCAATGCCACTTCCCTAAGCGGTCTAACAAAGTAGATAAATGCAGTGTAGATAACATGATGTTGCTTCCTTAAAGATCATGCTATACACCCACTTATGACAGAAGTATAGGTTTGAATAGAATAAACCACACAAGTCTTAAGTAGAATTTAATCCCAATATTAAGCACTGAGTAATTATTATAATTATTGCTATCACTACTAGAAAATAATAGGACTTGAAACAATTTTTGAAGATGAAGATGTATTGAGATTATTTTACAAGAGTTTCAGATTTTATTTTTTTGAGAGAGAGAGCACACACATGAGCAGGGGAAGGGGCAGAGGGAGAGAATATCCAAGAAGACTCCGGCTGAGCATGGAGCCTGATGCAGGGCTCCATCCCACGAACCTGAGATCATGACCTGAACTGAAACCAAGAGTCAACTGCTTAACTAACTGAGCCACCCAGGCACCTCAAGAGCTTCAGATTATTTTTGACAGATTATAAGCAAGAAGATAGGTTATAAACTGTCAAATACCAACAGGTTTCTCTTGCCTATGGCCCAACTATGACTTTGTGCACAGGCAGTGGTATCTAAACTTCTGCCTTGTTTTCTATGCCTAAATGAATATCTTACTGATAACACTAGAAATCTGGGTCTTCAAATTCTAGGAATTGCCAGTTCTTGTCTATCCTCCTCTCCACTTGAAACTGATGTTCCTTACCTGAATGTGAGTTCCAAATATTACTGATTACTGAATTCTTCAATACCACTCCCTTCCTACCTTTTAGGAAACCTAAATTTGCAGAGCAAGCATGTCTTCCAGAAGTAGTAGACTACATAGTAAAATGTCAGTCAAGCTTATCACACCTTAAAAAATGACTTACATGTCTGCCTTCCCCATTAGATTTTTAGATTTTTTTTTTTAAAGAAAGGAACTGGCTGCTAATTATTTGGTTCCCCCTCTTTAAAGAGGCTTGGCACATTTAATGTGCTCTGATTGTTGAATGAATTAGTGAATAGCTACATTAATCAGCTTTTAAAGGTACAGAACATTCATAAGTTTGCAGAGCATCATATCTCCATAATGTCCTTCATCCATTAAGCAGCCAAAGGCTCACACATCTCAATGTGATTTTTTTTTAATGATCTTGTGTATTTTTCTTTTTTTTTTTTTTGGATTTTTTATTTATTTATTTGACAGAGAGAGACACAGCGAGAGCAGGAACACAAGCAGGGGGAGTGGGAGAGGGAGAAGCAGGCTTCCCGCCAAGCAGGGAGCCCGATGTGGGACTCGATCCCAGGACCCCGGGATCATGACCTGAGCCGAAGGCAGACGCTTAATGACTGAGCCACCCAGGCGCCCGATCTTGTGTATTTATTTTCAATTGCATACCAATAGACCTATCGGGACCATTAACAATAAAAACCTAGAACTAAGTTGGTATCATTAGTGGGTTGAGCATTACATGTGCAAACAAATACCTAAGAAGATACAATAGGATTAGTATACTCTGGACCTAGGAAACACCACGGCAATAGAGTACAATTCATGCAAGTGACATGGCAATGTAGAAACTAATCCTCTTATCACTTAGCAACTTGAAGCGGCATTCTGAGGAGAAACCTTGTTAGTAAAATATGGAACTAAACCAGAATAACAGCAACAACAACAAAAACAGCAGAAATAGCCTATATATTTCTGAGATCAAAACATTAAATTTTTCTTATTTGTGCCTGACAAATCAGAATGCCTAAGAAATACCACCAATGATGTCCCAGTGAATAACATACATAAGAAGGACCTAATGTGAAATTAGGGGTGTGGTGTGGGCAGTTGAAAGAGTGTAAAGCTGAGGAAGAAAAATTACCAAAGGTGAGTATGAAGGTCAGATTGGACAGCTGAAGGATGGCAAAAGGTGAAATCCAGGCATTAGACCCAGAACACTTAGGAGTAATTTGCTATATTGTAGAACAGAGACTATTATGTAAATAGAGTGAGACGGGGTATGATTACTAAGAGCTTGGGATGCCATATAAATCTGACCTCAGAGAAAAAAGCCATGAAGATTTCTTCCAGGTCCCATCATAATCATCTCACCCAGTGGAATGAGGACAGGAAAGTACATGACAGTCTAAACATTCAGAATTTCATACTGAATATTACTAAAAGAATAACACTAAAGTCCTACCAGATGGATGTCTACTTAGATGTGTATGTTTTGCTTTAAAATGTGCAGTAAATTGAAATTTTGAGAACTGATGATTGAAATGCTTGGATTTTCAGAATCAATGTAACTTTTTCACCGTAAGTTTTCTGTCCCTAAGTAAGGTAACAACAGTCCCTGGCTCCTCAGGATTTTAGAAACACACAAGCCAGTGAGAGGTCTGCCATAATATCCTTTGAGAGGGGTAGAGAGTCATAGCAGGCCCTTCCCTAAAGGAAGGAACTTCAGGGGACACTACAGGAGTATAAACCCGAATCCCAAACCTAGGGTCTAGTGGTCACTGTAACCCATTCTACTGGTGACCTCCTGAGATCAAACATGCTCCTCTTGATTTCTCAGGAAGTCTTGGAAAAAACCTATGCAGCCATGCCATAGTGCGGGAGAAGCCAGTCTTCATGGGAGAAGACAGGTCTGAACCAGAAGTATAGACTGCTATGGAACCCAATGTGGGAAAATAGCCTCATAGTGGTGCTGTAACACCTAATATACAGGGTTCTCATCTTAAGTTTCTCTTGTTGAGTGTGCTCAATATACTCCTACATAAATTAAGGAAGGGTTTTGGGATCTGCCCAAATTCTTTCCATCAATTGAAAGGCACCATTCACACCAACAGCTATTGAAGTATCTTAAACAGGCAAATATGTGATTAGGCAATTAGATTATGATATGTTGAATCTTCTATGTAAGAGAAGATCTGAGAATTTTATTTTCTTCTTTTGACCTTTAAATATCTCCCCAATTTGTGACAAAAGAATAAAAACTAGTAATTTTCAAAATAAAACTTTCAGGAAAAAAAAGGGAACTGACTACTTAAATATATCAAAACATTGTTTTCCCATCCATTCTTCTACCAAAAGGCACTGTTGCTATAACTAGTAACGTTCTCCCAGAATTTGTTGGAAAACAAAGAGGCAGATATATATTTCATTTCCCTTCTCCTCCAAAGATGACCGAACAGAAAGCTGGCTCACTAGGCACCAAAGGCCCATGTTTATTTTGAGAGTGCCCTAACTGGAGTAGACTGTGAGCAGCGTACCTTATATGTTCATTGCACTGTCCTCAAATTACCCTCATATGAAAGCTGCTTCATAACTAATCACAATTTAGGAAACTATTTCTGAAATCCTAGGTCTCTGGGAAAATGGAAAAGTATATTTTGCTTTAGGTACACTTAACTCCTTTTAAATATAGATGAAAGTTATTTGGATGGTCAGTCTGAGGATCAAATGAGGGGGTGTATATGAAACAGCTCATGCAATGGCTGACTTGTAGGAGCCACCAAATGGTAATTCCTTGACACTCTCCATTCTTTTTCTTTGTCAGTTGTTAGTGTAGCACAAAATACAGCAGATTGCTAAGAAGATGCAGATGCTATGATATGCCCTCTGGAGCTCACTGCCAGGAACTTACATCCAATGTTTTCTCCTTCCATTTCCAGATGGCTTGTTTCTGAAAGCTAAGTCACATGTTTTCTCTAATTATCTCTCCCTAGAGAATTCGTTATCATAAAAGACTTGTAAGCTGAAGTGCCTTTTTTTTTTCCCTGAGAAATCTGTTTTGCCTTTGTCCTTTGTCTAAAAGATTTCTTCCTCTTGAGGGAAAGGCTTGCCTGAGTTTCCTTCTTAACCATTTCCTCTTGGCTCTTTCCCCTTCCCTGTGCCTGGACAGAAGGATGGACCTCTGCAATTGTCCAGACACTGACAGTAGGTCTGAATTTCCCCACCTCCACCATCTAGAGCCAGGAACAACCTACTACCTGCAGGGAAAAGAAGAATTTGATTTTCAATAAGTTGACTAAATGTGTCTGATTTTTTCCTAAATATGGGTAGGGAGGAGAGGGTTCTTGGGAACTTATCTAAAGTGTGTATTTTGAGCTGGAAAAAAAAAACAACCCTAATTTAAACAAAAAAATTAATATATCTAGCATGATCAGATGTGACCAGAACATTTCACCTGTTTATCATTCTGATCAGATCTGAACTGCCACTTTAAATTCATTGTCCTAGTTTATCCTTTACTTCTCCATATTGCTGAGCAACTTTTTTCTGTCTATAATGTTTTTTCCCTCCTTCAGCTGGAGAAATATTGTACATTTATTCATTCAACAAAGATTTATTCAGGGAAATTCCTGGCTAGATGTGTGGGTGTCACCAAGACATCAGAAGGTAGTGATGAGTTGCAGATGAAAGTAGTAGACTTTGCCTGGGGAGAAATGTTCATTGTGAGAATGAGGCCAAGGATGTTTCCTGAGAAACAACTACATTCAACCTTCTTGAAAGAGGGATCAACATTTGATATGTCTATTACTCATAGCCCAAGCACCCTGGTGGTTGACCGATGCTGTTTTGGTGCACCAGCCAGACCCCTCCACCAGAACAGTGCACCATCTTAGGCTTCTGTGAGTGTTAGCTGCTGAAAGCTCACAGCTATTCCCCTTCTTCAAAAACTGCCCTCTGTTGACAGGAGACAACTTGTGCTCAAAAGATGCCTGTGACTGACACTACAGTAGAGGACAAGACTGGCCCCCTGGCTGTTTCACTTTTACTCTCCCATCCCCCTGGACCACTTCCCTTACCCCCCACCCAAGCCATCACCTACTATAGAAAACCTTACTGAAAATCTTCCTAGCCAGGGCCGAGGGCTCTCTGATATACTTCTTGCCTACCTCTGCTTTCTTCCATCATGTCACTATGTTGCAGTTGTCTAATCATGGGTTTGTTTCTCCATTAAATTGGATGTTCTTTGATAGGAATATCTGGTTCACCTTAGAATTCTTAATATCCAGAATAATTCCTGGCTCATAATATTTGTTCAATAAAATTTGCTGAGTCAAGAAATGAAGATACGTGAGTTGCTGCTAAAGAGCTGTACTTAATAGTTTACCTTGACCTAAAAGACAGAGTCATTGTCATCAGATAAGTTACTTGCCAACATCTTTAATTTTTAAAAATGTTCATGTTATATTTCAATGAAAGAGCATGCTAGGGCAGTAAATTCGTTTAATGAGAAAATGAATATGAAATCAAGGCTGATGGCAGAAGGACTTAATAAGTGTTCAATAAATCAGTGAACTGGAGGGGGTTCCCCTAAAAACCTTCAGATTTTTTTTCCAGACTATCAGAAAATCATGTAGCCCCTTACTATATCATCAAGCAAGGTACCACTTTTTTTTCCTTCTTTCCCACCAATTCTCTGCTTCCTGGGCCACCACAGTCTACTCAGAACTTAATTGAGATCATTTTCAGAGAAAACCCATCACCAAGATCCCATCAGACTTATGCAATATCACCTTCCATTGAATTGTGCCTTCTATTTCTCTAAATACAACTCTATTAATTACCTTCCTTATCCCACCACTGAACTAGAAAGTAAACTTCAATTCTCTTAGAGTTGATAATCCTTAATCATCACCTAAGATTCAAAAGAACTTCTAAGCAGTTTGGAGCCTGAATTGTGGAGATCCAGACCAATGAGAAGTCTCCCAACAAATGCCCCATTTTCTGGTTTGCTAATACCAAAAACCTTTCACATTAAGATACCCACAAAAGTAGAAATCATTGAACACAGGTTTTTCCCTGAGCTCACCTTCACTGACTCAAACAGTACACAGCAAAGTTTATGAGGGACCCACCAACATTTCAACCTTCTATATCTGCTAGCTTCTGATAAAATATTTTTCAATTCTAACTTTCATCTGAGTCACATGAACACACCTTTATATTGTAATCTTGGTTAAAGATTATCATAATTTCTCTTCTTCATTTCTCCAGGTAGTTAATGTTTTATTGCTTTGGACCATCCAAGCCCTTAAACAAGTGCTTAGTTTCAGCTTTCATACAAAGGCCTTTGTCAGAAGAGTCCTTGAGTTCCCTGGATGCCTTATTTAGTTTGGTTTTATGCTTCCCTCATCTCTCTCCAATGGCCTAAGGCCAAATCTTTTGTAATGGATATTTGTTCTAATTTTTGACTGGTCCTTAATTGAAACATGAGTTACTCTCTTTCTCCTGACTGTCAACAATGATAATAAACAGAGCAAGGCAATCAGAAGACATCACTCCCACTTTCACCAAGAGCCATATAAATCCCAGCATTAATGGAAAGGGAGGGAATAATCCTTATCACAATACTGAAACTTGAGCCAGCAATCAACCCAAACTTTTAGCAAAGTTACAGGGCTATTAAGCTTGATAGATTTGAATTTAAAGGCTTTTTAGATCTTCCACATCCCTGATTATAATCCTGCTAACATGTAAACAGATCATTTAAGAAGTGGAGATTTAATAGTTTTACTAAGTATTCTAACTTTAAAAATGCTTAGGTCATACTTTAATTATATTCAGATGCCATGGTAGACTTCCAATGTACTCAGGCATGTGTAAAACAGACACACAAATATAGTCACATAAACACCTGCAATGTTAAATAGATAATGGACCCAATTATTCAGTTAATACAGAACAAATTCGCTTTTTAAAAAAATTGAAGTGTAATTAACATATGCTGTTGTATTAGTTTTAGGTGTACAATATGATTCAATAATTCCATACATTGTTCAGTGCTCATCAAGATAAGTGTACTCTTAATCCCCTTTATCTATTTCACCCATCCCCCACCCAACTCCCCTCTGGCAACTCCCAGTTTATTCTCTGTATCTAAGAGTCTGGTTTTTGGTTGTTTCTTTCTTTGCTCGTTTCTTTTGTTTCTTAAATTCTACCTGAGTGAAATCATATGGTATTTGTCCTTCTCTGACTTATTTCACTTACCATTATATCCTCTAGGTCTATCTATTTTGCAAATAGCCAGATCTCACTTTTTATGGCTGAGTAATATTCCATTGTGTATGTGTATATATACCACTTCTTCTTTATCCATTCATATATGAATCGACAATTGGGCTGCTTCCATATCTTTGCTACTGTAAATAATTCTGCAATAAACAAACAGGTGCATATATCTTTTAGAATAGTGTTTTTATTTTCTTTGGGTAAATGCCCAGTAGTAGAGTCACTGGATCATGTAGTAATTCTATCCTTAATTTTTTGAGGAACATTTATACTGTTTTCCACAGTGGCTGCACCATTAGGATTCCCACCAACAGTGAACAAGAGTTCTTTTTTCTCCTCATCCTTGCCAGTACTTGTTATTTTTTTATGTTTTTCATTTTAGCCATTCTGACAGGTGTGAGGTAATATCTCCTTATGATTTAGTTTGAATTATTTCCTGATGATTAGGGATGTTGAATATCTTTTCATGTGTTGGCCATCTGTATGCCTTCTTTGGAAAAATGTCTATTCAGGTTTTCTCCCCCATTTTTAATTAGATTATTTGTGTTGAGTTGCATAAGTTTTCTGTATATTTTGGCTATTAACCCTTTATTGGATATGTCATTTGCAAATATCATCTCCCATTCAGTAGATTGTCTTTTGCTTTGTTGATGGTTTGCTGTGCAAAACATTTTTATTTTAGTGCATTTCCTAATAGTTTAATTTTGCTTTTGATTCTCTTGCCTAAGAAAATGCATCTAGAAAAATGTTTAAATGCCAATGTCAAATTACTCCCTATGTTTTCTTTTAAGAGTTTTATGATTTCAGGTCTCACATTCAGGTCTTTAATCCATTTTGAGTTTTAGAGATTTCTGCATATGGTCTGAGAAAATGGTCCAATTTCATTCTTTTTCATGCTGCTGTCCAGTTTTCCCAACATTATTTGTTGAAGTTTTTCCCCATTTTATATTCTTGCCTCCTTTGTTGTAGATTAATTGACCATATAAGTGAGGATTTATTTCCTGGCTCTCTATCCTGTTCCACTGATCTATGTGTCCATTTTTGTGCCAGTACCAGTCTGTTTTGATTAATATAGTTTGTACTATATCCTAAAATCTAGGATTGTGATACCTCCAGTTTTGTTCTTTTTCAAGATTGTTTAGGCTATTTGGGGTCTTTTGTGTTTCCATACAAATTTTAAGATTATTCTAGTTCTGTGAAAATTTTTTTTGGTATTTAGATAAGGGATTGCATTAAATCTGTAAATTACTTTGGATAGGATGGACATTTTAACAGTATTGGTTCTTCCAATTCATGAGCATGGAATATATTTTCATTTGTGTCCTCTTCAATTTCTTTCATCAGTGTTTTATAGTTTTTGAAGTACAGGTCTTTCACCACCTTGATTAAGTTTATTCCTAGGTATTTTATTGTGCAATTGTGAACGAGATTGTTAATCTCTTATTCTGCTACACCATTATTGTATAAAAATGCAACCGATTTCTGCATGTTTAGTATCCTGCCACTTAATTCATTTATCTGTTCTAGAAGTTTTTTGGTAGTCTTTAGGGTTTCCTATGCATAGTGTCATGTTACCTGAAAATAATGAAAATTTTACCTTTTCCATACCAATTTGGATGCCTTTTATTTCTTTTTCTTGTCTGATTGCTGTGGCTAGGACCTCCAGTACTATGTTGAATAGAAATGGTAGGAATGGACATTCTTGCCTTGTTCCTGATCTTAAAAGAGAAACTGTTTTTTTGCCATTAAGTATGATGGTAATTGTGGGTACTTTATATATGGCCTTTAGTATGTTGAGGTACGTTCCCTCTAATCCTACTTCGTTGAGAGTTTTTATGATGAATAGATATTATACTTTGTCTAATGCTTTTTCTGCATCTATCAAGATGATCATATAGTTTTTCTCTTTTTAATATGATGTATCATTTAATATGATGTTTCTTACATCATATTAAATCAATACAATATCAATACAATATTGAACCACTCTTGCATCCTGGAGTAAATCCCATGTGACTGTGGTGAATGATTTTTTTTTTTTTTTTGATGTATTATTGGATTTGGTTAGCTAATATTTTGTTGAGGATTTTTAAATCTATGTTCATCAGAGATAGTGGCCTGTAGTCCCCCCCCCCCTTTTTTTTTGTAGTGTCTTAATCTGGTTTTGGTATCAGGGTAATGCTTGCCTCATAGAATGAATTTGGAAATCTTTGTGCTTTAATTGGGTTTTTTGTTGTTGTTGTTTTTGGAATATAGAAGCATAGGTATTCTTTAAATGTTTGGTAGAATTCACCTGTGAAGCCATCTGGTCTTGGATTTTTTTGTTGTTGTTGTTGGGAGGTTCTTTTTTATTATTACTGATTCATTTTCATTGCTAGTGATCAGTCTTTCATTTTCTGTCTTCCTAATTCAGTTTTGGAAGATTATTAGTTTCTAGGAATTTATCAATTTCTTGTGGGGTGTCCAATTTGTTGGCATATAATTTTTCATACTATTCTTAGAATTGTTTGCATTTCTATGGTGTTATTTCTCCTTTATTTCTGATCCTGAGTTCTTGCTCTCTCACTTTTTTTTTTTCCCTTGATGAGTTTAAAGGTCTATCAGTTTTGTTGATCTTTTCAAAGAACCAGTTCCTGGTTTCACTGACCTGTTTTATTGTTTTTGTTTTGTTTTGTTTGTCTCTATTTCATTTATTTCTGCTTTCATTTATATTATTTCCTTCCCTCTACTGGTTTTGGGCTTTGTTCTTCTTCTGGTTCCTGTAGCTGTAAGATTAGGTTGTTTGTGATTTTCCTTTCTTGAGGTAGGTGTGTATTGCTATAGTCTGCCCTCTTAGGACAACTTTTGCTGCATTCCAAAGATTTTGGAGCCTTCTGTTTTCATTTTCATTTGTCTCATGTATTTTTTTTATTTCCTCTTTAATTTCTTGGCTGACTCATTCATTGTTTAGTAGCATGTAATTTAACCTCTATGTATTTGTGTTCTTTCCAGATTTTTTTCTTGTGATTGATTTCTACTTTGATACAGTTATAGTCAGAAAACATGCATGATATAATTTAAATTTTGAATTTTTTGAGACTTGTTTAGTGGCCTAACATGTGATCTATTCTGGAGAATGTTCCATGTGAACTTGAAAAGAATGTGTATTCTATTGTTTTGGGATGGAATGTGCTGAATATTTGGTTGATTGGGTCCAATGTGTCCTTCAAAACCACTGTTTCCTTGTTGATTTTTCTGCCTGGATGATCTATCCATTGATGGAAGTGGATGTTAAAGTCCCTTAATATTATTGTATTACTGTAAATTTCTTCCTTAATGTCTGTTAATAGTTTTTTTTTTTCCCCCTGTATTCAGGTGCTCCCATGTTGAGTGCATAAATATTTATAGCTGTTATATCCTCCTTTTGGATTGATCCCTTTATATTATTATGTAGTGTTCTTGTTTCTTGTTACACTCATTGTTTTAAAGTCTATTTTATCCAATGTAAGTACTGCTACCCCAGCTTTGTTTTTGCTTCTATTTCCATGATAAATGTTTTTCCATGTCTTTACTTTCAATTTGCATGTGTCTTTAGGTCTGAAGTGAGTCTTTTGTAGGTGGCATATAGTTGGATCTTGCTTTTTTAACCATTCAGACACCCTGTCTTTTGATTAGAGAATTTAGTCCATTTACATTTAATTATTGATAGGTATGTACTTGACCTTTTGTTAGTTGTTTTATGGCTGTTTTTGTAGTTCTGTTCCTATCTTCTTCCAACCTTTGTGGTTTAATGGCTTTCTTTAGTGATATGCTTGGATTCTTTCTCTTTATTTTTTGTGTATCTATTATAGGTTTTTAACTTGTGGTTAGCATTAGGTTCATATATAACATCTTATGTGTATAGCAGTCTATATTTAAGTTGATGGTCATTTAAGTTTGAACCCATTCTAAATTTTTACTCCCCCGCCCCCCCACACATCCATTTTATGTATATAATGTCATAGCCTTTTATTTGTGAATCCTTTGACTGATTTTTGTAGATATAATTTTTACTGCTTTTGCACTTTAACCTCAATATTGGTTTTACAAATGATCTATTTTTATTATGTTTGCATTTACCTGTGAAATTTGTTCCTTTTATAATTTTCTTACTCCTAATGATGACCTTTTCTTTCCACTCAAAGAATTCTTTAACACTTCTTATAAATGGTTTAGTGGTGGTAAATTCCCTCAACTTTTGTTTGTCTGGGAAATTTTCTCTCCTTCTATTCTGAAGGATAGCCTTACTGGGTAGAGTATTGTTGGTTGTAGGTATTTTCCTTTCAGTGCTTTGAATATTTCATGACACTCCCTTCTGGCCTGCAAAGTGTCTGATGAAAAATCAGCTGATATCTTTTCCTTGTATGTAATGATTTTCTTTTCCCTTGATGCTTTTAAAATTCTCTTTATCACTAGTTTTTGCCATTTTAATTATTATATGTCTTGGGAGCCTACTTCTCCCTCTGCCTTCCACTCCCCCCCCCCCCCCCCCCCCCCGTGCATACCTGTACTCTCTCTCTGACAAATAAAATTAAAAGAATTACAAACACCCATCAGGCATCTGTGTGGCTCAGTCAGTTGAGCATCTGCCTTCAGCTCAGGTCATGATCCTGGAGTCCTGGGATAGAGTCCTGCATCCCTTCTCAGCAGGGAGTCTGCTTCTCCCTGTCCCTCTGCTCTTCCCTCCCTTGCTCTCTCACTCTCTCAAATAAATAAAATCTTAATTATTATATGTCTTAGTGTGGACCTCCTTGGGTTAATTTTGTTGAGGGTCTCTGCTTCCTAGATCTGGATGTTTGTTTCCCCACATTATGAAAGTCTTTAGCTTTGAATAAATTCTCTGCCCCCTTTTCTTTTCTCCTTCCAGGATCCCTATAATGTGAATGTTATTATGCTTGATGATGTTGCTGAGTTCCCTTAACCTATTCTCATTTTTTTTTTCTTTTCACAGTTCAGCTTGGTTGTTTTCTATTATCCTGGTTGCCGATCTGTTTTTCTGTTTCCTCCAGTAATCTAATCTATTGATTCCCTCTAGTATATTTTTAATTTCAGTTACTGAGTTCTCCATCTCTGATTTGCACTTCTTTTCTAATATTTTCTCTTTGCTGAAGGTCTCTGAGATCCTCCATTCTTAAGTCCAGTGAGTATCTTTATGACCATTACTTTGAATTCTTTATCAGGCATGTCGCTTATCTCCGTTCAGCTCGTTTGCTGTTGTTTTGTTCTATTCTTTCATTTGAAATGTATTCCTTGTCTTGTCTCTCTGTATTTGTTTCTATGTATTAGAAAGCCAGTTATATTTCCTGATCTTGAATAAGTGGCCTTAGGAAGAAGAGGTCTTATAGTGCAATGTCCCATGTTTACCAGAACCAGGTGCTTCAGGGGTGTTTCCCATGTGTGTTGCATGTGCCCTACTTCTGGCTGAGCCACCTTTGCCTTTTGTCCAATCAGCTGTAATGGCCCATTTTTGTCTCTTATGGGTAGGGTTTGGTCCCTGTATTGTTAAGGGGCCAGCCTGGGGCTGTCATGAACTTGTATTTGGGCAGTGTCAGCAGTCAGATCTGCAAGGCACTCACCCTACATTGTCCTCTAAGAGGCTTTCAACAGTGGGTGGGGCCTCAGACCTAATGCTTGTCCCCCCATCCATCTGCTAGGGCTGCAGTCACACTGAACTGCAGAGCACTCTCCCTGTGCTGGCCCCTGAGGGGTTTTTGTTGGTGAGCAGGGTGGTAGTCAGAGCAATTGTCTGTCTCTAGCCCATCTGCTGGGGCTGTAGTCAGACTACATTGGCAGGCACTCTTTGCATCACCAGCTATAAGGTTTGGCTGTTGTAGGCACACCGGTGTGTGTGGTTCCCTTCCCCTCTCCCCAGAGCAAGAGTCACTTCAGAATCGTGTCTGTCCCTGCTGGGGCTGTTTACAGGGTATGTTGTGGCAGGAGCTATTTTGGAGGGATGCCTGCCAAGTGAAATGGGTAGGATGGAGCAGATCCACAGGGGAATGTAGGTTTGGGGCATGCAGTGTTAGCAAGATAGGTGGAGAGTGCTCTGGTTCCTGCAAGTGTCTGGCTATCTAGGCTGTGTAGGGGTGGAGGGGGAAATGACACTTGCCAGCTCTTTTGTTATTACAGAAGTCTCCTAAAGATCCCTGCCCCTCCAGAACACATTCTGAGATTAATAAATAAATCTCTTTCCCATATACCCTAGGCACTTTTCAAACCATTGCTTCTATGCTGTATCTCAGTGGGGTTATTTGTTATGCTGGCTCTAAGGGCAAGGATTCAGTTTCCTATTGCCCTCTAGCTCTCCTGGAGCTAAGCCTGCTGAATTTTAAAGTACTTGGAGTTAAGCCTCACTGATGGTAAAAACTCATGAAGTTAAGCCCAGCTGGTTTTCAGAGACAAATGTAATGGGGACTTGTCTTCCCAGTGCAAGTCCCCAGTGGTTGGGGTGCCTGGTGTGGGGTCTGATCCTCTCACTTCTCTAGCTTGTGGTGTCCCTCCCATTTGTGGTTAGTCTTGCCAGGGGTTTGGTTCTCAACTGCATCTCTGCCCCTTCTACCCTTTTCAGTGTGGCCTCCTCTCTGATTAGCCAGAAAGTCTGTTCTGCCAAACTTCAGGTCCTTTTCTGAGTTAGTTGCACTGATGTGGCTGTTACTTCAGTATATTTATGGGATGAGGTGAGCTTACAATCCTCCTACTCAACCATTTTTCCAGAAATTTAAGAACAAATTCACTTTTGCTTCTCCTGTCATTACCTATCACATGTAAAATTGGAATTTTTTTTAACTTATGATATGAATGCCCAGGTAATAGCTTCAGTTCCCCTTTTATAATAATCTAGACCAAAAATAGAAAAGTATTAAAGTTTGCAAAAAGGCATTACTCTTTTCAACTGACATTTTTTTTTCCAGAAAGCTTCCATAATATCCAAATTATTCATATAATAATTCAGTTTGGAATTTTTATGAACCCCTATTTTCAGTTATTCAACAACATTGATCACCTATTGGTCAGGTACTGGTTAAATGCCAGTTCTAGAAATAGAATGATGAGCAAAAGAAATTTCCTTGTTTTCATGCAGCTTACATTAGATAGTTGGAGATATTAACAAATGATCACACCAGTGAATGAATACTTATCAACTGTAAGTTTTCCTAAAGGAAAGGCCTATGATTTCTTGAAAATAAAGAACAAGAATCTGACTAGGCTGGGGAGTTTTCTAAGATGGCATTTGTTCTGAACTCTAAAAGGTGAATGTGCATCAAGGAGACGGAGTGGAATGAGAAGCAAAATAGGATCATGATGGCTCCAGAGGAATGATTACGAAGGAGATCAGAATATTCAAAGGCTGGAGAGTTAAGTAGAAGCTAAAACAAAGGCCTTAAAGCCATATTAAAGATTTTTGTTCTTTTTTCCTAAGAAAAATGGTAAGATGTTAAAGGTTTTAAGCAGGCAGTGTTAAAAACCAGTAGGCATTTATAAAAGATCAGTCTGGCTGCTGTGCCAAGAATTTGTTGGGATATAGGGCAGTATGCAGAATAAGGTGTTCAGGTGTGAAATGATGGTGACCTTGGCCTTATGAGCAAGATCTGAAAATATTGAATGACTCAAAAAATATGGAAAGAGATGCATCCAAATGGTGGTAAGTCCTTTTCTACCACTGCTAGATAATGATAGTATTAGTAATATATAAAAGGTAGAACACCTTGTTGCTTAAAGCCCTGAGGTTCAAATTTATATCATGGACCTTTGTAACAGATCTGACTCCAATTTTCCATTCTCTATCCTGAGAACATTCTTTACGTTCTCAAAGGAACTGGTATGACTTTGCCTGGGAACCCTCTTATTTCCATCCACAGAGATGATATTCCTGGTAGAGAATGGCCCAATCTCTTACTTCATCACACTAATGTGTGATAAATGAGTTAGAAGTTGATGCTAAGAAGTGACCCCCTCTGCTCTTAGTGGCCAAGTCAAGACCTGGGGTGTGGGAAATAGGGGAAAAATCTTACTGCTGCCAGCAGTCTTATCTGAATATCCTATAAGGGTACCCTGAGAGGAGTGGGCTCTAGAAGGGTGTCTAGTGATTCCTGCTGGCAGAAAATGGAAATGAAATCCATCACTTGTTGCTCTGTGCTGAGGTTCTGAATGAACCAAGGATGTGCTGTTCCACCCAAGCACCCGCTTCAGCAGCCAGCTGCCCAGGGCTACCACTGTGGGCAAGGGGCTATGAAGCTGCTTAAAGTTCCTGTTGGTGGTGTCCAAAGAGTATGCATGTAGTCTAAGGAGTGCTGGTCTGGGGATTAGGGGAAGAGAGGGAGACTCTTCACCTCCTCTAATCATGGTTACAGGTAGTGGAGCAAAATATTTATTTTTGCATTTTGGCTGATTTACCGTTTAAAAGCATCCAAGGCTGCTGTGGTATGCCTGCTCCTATAATGTATGCATGTGTATTATAGATTCATCATTCATTTGAAATACTTGATGTGAAAAAGGCCAGTTGGATCCAAAATCAATTTGTATTATTATAAGAATGTTTAACATTACACTCATCAGTGAAAGAAAAAGTTTTAGTAAAATGTAAAATATAATTTCAGTTCTTTAAAATCTTTAAATAATTGCCCCCAAGTTTTTAAAATTTATTAACTACTTATACTGTTTCTCAATGATGGTATCTATCAGGATTTTTAGAGAGGTAATCACCAAAATAGGAATTATGTGTAAGCCATCTAAAATATAAACAAAAGAAAGCTCCATTTTTTTTCCAAAGTTGACATTTTATCACAATCCAATATCATGTATTAAAAATTTTATATGTAGTTTGTATAATTACATGTCACTAAATACTAACAGATGTCTTCAAATCTCTCCGTTTTTGTGAAATGCTCTATCATTTTTGTGTGCTTCCAAAAAGGAGTTCAGGTCCTATAATGGCGGATGGCAAGATCCAAAAAGAAAAACAAAAAACAAAAAACAAAAACACATTATTTTTACTCCTGGACCCATATAGTTTGAGAATACATGTATTCATCCTTTGCTATGTTCATCTGTGCCTGCCCTACTTTCCTTGATCTCCCTCCATACCTCCTTGAAAGTTAAAGTTCCAAAAAAAGAATCATATTTCCTTCTTCTTTCACATTTTTTAATTATTTTAGAGACTGAATGAGAAAGTGTATGGAATCCCACAGGCAGCTGTAATCAGAAAGAACAAGACTCAAAATATTTGTGTCAGGAATACATAATGCAAATGCAACCCAAATGCAACGGTGCCATGATGTCTGCAAAGGAAGCATTAAGAGAAAATACATTATAAATGTGAATCTAGGAGTGCCTGGGTGGCTCAGTCATTAAGTGTCTGCCTTCAGCTCAGGTCATGATCCCAGGGTCCTGGGATAGAGCCCCACATCAGGCTCCCTGCTCGGCGTGAAATCTGCTTCTCCCTCTCCCACTCCCCCCTGCTTGTGTTCCCTCTCTCTCTGTGTCTCTCTCTGTCAAATAAAATCTTTAAAAAATATATGTGAATCTAAAAATATAGATATCAACAGGTCAACCATTTGCATTTACAAACATTTTTTAATATGTAAATAGTAGTGTTTATTCAATATATGTCAAATATACAAATTCCAGACTCACTCTTGCAAAAGGTCAGGTAGAAAACAGTTGGGGATCTGGACTTTAAAAAATAAGTGAAGAGGGGCACCGGGGTGGCTCAGTCGGTTAAGCGTCTGCCTTCGGCTCAGGTCATGATCCCCAGGGTCCTGGGATCGAGCCCCGCGTGGGGCTCCTTGCTCTGCAGGGAGCCCGCTTCTCCCTCTCCTCCCTGCTTGTACTCTCTCACTGTCTCCTTCTCTCTCTCTCACAAATAAATAAAATCTTTAAAAATAAATAAAAAAAATAAAAATAAAAAAGTGAGGAGCCAGTTGTGTACTTAATAGCATGAGAACCTGATTAGTAGCAAATGTTTCATTTCAATAAAAGACTTGGGTTCCACAAAAAATCCTCCAGTTTATTTACAGTGAGTCAATCTAATCATATCACAAGGGCTACCCAGAAGAAAGATCAAGAACATGCTTGAAGTGAAATCAATCCCCTTTGGAACTTTGGGCAAAGTGACATAAGCCCAGCAATTTGGCTGTGGCAACAATGATGTTGAAGAGAATGATATGCTTTCAATTTGAAGAGAATCAGTTGGCCATTGGGTGGTACCCTAGAAACTATACAACATGTTTGTGGCTAATTGTTCCCAGAACAAAATGGAAAATCAGTTGGACTGAAATGTCCATGATTTCCATCTTTGCCAAAGTTCAAATATACATTAATTCTTTTCAAAACTTTGACAATTAGTCACAAGTTGGCTCTTTTTGGTAGTTCTGTAAATAGTTTTTGGAAAGATACTACAGTTGGGATGCCAAACATAATGGGGAGTATAACCAGAGCAAGCAGTGTTTGGCTCCAGTGCCTTTGAGATGAGTAAAAGGAATTACCTTTCTAATTTCATGATTAAAAATCTTGCTAACTAATTCTGATAACTCAAGCAATCTTAACCAAGATTTATTTAACTGGCTTGATATATGTTTATACAGATCACCAAGCAGTTCACTTAGCAGTTGAGATAAAGTCCTAATATAAAGATTCCATTCTGAGACTCAGGAGCAATGAGTCACAGATCCAGTTCATTTCTTTTCACATATTTGTGATATTGAATAAATCCCTAAACTCCCCAAGTCTTTGACTACTTGATGTGTTTAGAGTAGGTTGACAACAATCCTAGAGAGAGAAGTCTTATGTTGATACCTACCTTCATGAAAGATGTGGGGTTTTAAAAGTCCTCAAAGATGAGGAAGATTCTGATAGGCAGAGGTGTAGAGGAAAGCTATTGTTAAAGAAATAAACCCTAAAACATGGGATCAGATTGTGAAAAGAGAACCAGTAGTCTTGGTTCTGTTAAACCAGAAGATAAGGCATTGCAAGGGCAAAATTAAGAAGTGAGGCTGGAAAAATAGGATAACACTATACTGGCTCTGAAATCACTAGAAATTACTAAGGAATTTGAGCCTCGTTATGTAGGCTGCAAGAGTCCATCAGTGTTTTGCCATAAGAAAATAACAACAGTAAAACCACGGGTTAAAAAGTTGATCAGACAAATATGTAGGATAGACAACAGGATAAACTAAAAGCAAGAATGTAAGATGTGTTCTGAAAAAAATCCTAATGTGAATGATGAAAGGCTAATTTAGAGCAGTAGCAACTCTAGACATTGAATGCAAGAGATTTTAAGTGAGAATCACAGAATGTAGATAACAGATAAGAGCCCTCTTATCTACACAGAATGTAGATAAGATGAAGGTATAAAGAAGAAAGCATGATAGGTCCTCAGCCTAAATGGCTGAGAAGTTGGTGAAACAGTACAACAAAAAAATCTGGTTTAGGGAATAAGATGATGGCTCTTTCTGAGACAAAGTTAACGGTATTAATGTCAAATGGAGATACTTAATTCACATCTTCTAACTCAGGAGAAGATTCTGCTGTGTGAAGGTAATGATGGCAGCTGTGCAAACGTGAGGCTCAAGTGTTTCACAATCTTGAAACACATTTGGATCAGGAAAAAACAGACCTATAGAACATGAGAGAAACTAAAGTCAGAAACCAAATTAATTGTAGCAACATCTCGAAATTCAAGATAGAAGACAACGGACTGGACAATAGGAAAGCCTGACTGCATGGAGCTAAGCTTAGGTGTGTATCAGAGAGTGGAAATCTCAAATATGGACTTGTTCCAAAAATTTAGGAGAGGGGAAGAATAGGGATAGGGCAAAGCCTGAGGATATGTCAAGTTTGTGGAAAGTTTTGGAGGGATTTTGGGTGGCAAGAAAGAAGACTGGGAAAGATCTTATTTATATATCCCCCTAAAAGGAAAGAATGTCCCAAATTAAATTCATGGATAATTCCCCCCATCACTTTTTAAGCTTAGCCTTTTTGTGTAATTTCTTATCTCAGTAAAAGGCAAGCCAGAAACTTAGGGGTCGTCTTTGATATTTCTCTCTCTCATTCCATAGATCTAACTCTTTACTGTCAAGTTTATCTCCTAAATAACTCTCAAACCTATCCATTTCTCTTCTCCATGACACATCACAGTCTATATGATCATAATTCCTCTCCTAGACTATCTCAGTAACCACTTAAACAGTTGTCCTGTGTTTATTTCTATCATCTCTAGTGTGCTCTATGTCCTTCAGCCAGAGTGATGATGAAATCCAACCCTAATCATGGCACCCAGCTGCTTAAAATATTTAAATGGCTTCACATTTCCCTTAGAATAAATTCTAAAATTAAAAAAAAATTTCATATGATCTACAAAGTCTTAAGTAGTTTATGTTCTTGTCTGTCTGTTCAACTTTATCTTGTAATTTTCTCCTTCACACTCTGTGTGCTCCAGCTACATGAGCCTCTTTTCTATTATTTGTATTGATCATTCTTGTTGCCACAGGGACTTTGCACATCTACCTGCTCTGTATAGAATATCCCAGATTTGCCTGATGATTGCCTAGTTCAGTTTGTCACCCACTCAGGGAAATATCACTGACCTTTCTGAGTCGAATATACTCTTATTGTACCATAAGCCTTTCCCTTCTTTTTTTTTTTTTTTTTTTTTTAAGCCTCTCCCTTCTGACCCTTAATATTCATTTGCCAAATACTTTCACAATGCCCTCTATGTGCCAGGTACAATTCTGGACACCTGGGATTAACAGCAAACAAAAGAAAGTCCCTGTCTTCATGAAGATTTTATTCTGAGGAGAAGAAAAGCAATAAATAGGCAAACCAATGTGTCAGAACAGATAGTGTTAAATGCTATGAAAAAATAGGCAAGAGGACAGAGAATGATGGATAGATATGATTTTGGATAGAGTAGTCAGGGAATACTTATAAATGATTGAGAAGAAAGCCCTGAAGGAAGCTTCTAGATGTACTTAAAGTGATGGGACTGTGTGATGTCACCTGGGGAAAAGGCAGAGAAACAGATAAGAACCCCAAGTTCTTGAAAGTATGGCACGCCACTGCTTAGAGCTTGAGAAATGAGTTTTGAGCAGCAAATGAGATAAGAAACAGGTAGAAAAATCAAGAAAATTGTATCCCAGGGGCAAATGAAGAGTGTAATAAGACAGGATAATCAACTTTGTAAAATGAGGCTTTTGAAATGTAAACTCCATAAACGCAGGGATTTTTTTTTTTTTTTTTCCTATTTCAGGGTCCAGGGGCTATGAAAGTAAAAGAGCTGGCATGTGGTTTATGCTCAATAACATTTGTTAAACAATAACTGGTCAATCCGATGAGGACCAAGACTTGGGCATTGAATTTAACAATGTGGAGGTCACTTCACCGGTGACCAGGTCATGAACAGTTTGGGTGGTGTAGTGTGGTCAAAACTATGTGTGCAATATGTTGAAGACACAGTGGGAAAGGAGAAAGCAGAGAAACCAAGTCTTTATCTGTGTTCTTTATTATGTGTTTCCTACCTTAATTAGGAGGGCTTGCCATATATCCAGTGTGCCTGGTACATGGTAAATGTTGGATTATACTTTTATATGAATGAAATACAAAACTACAAACAGGGACACAAAGTAGGACAATTCTGTTGCTACATGGGAATAAAGTACTCAGCACAGAAGCAGTGATTCTTAAAAAGAGAGGACACTAAGATGTGGTATAAGCATATACTTCTAACAGACATAATAGACAATTATGTATATGAAAGATGGAAGAATCAAAATATTAGAACATAATAATGAAGATGTCAGTAACATGGGAAAGCTGAAATGAGCTAGGTATTAGGAAAAGTATAAATATTATTTTGAACTGCTGAGCTTAAGGACTGGATGCAGTATGATACGATTAAAAAAGCATGGGACTAGGAGGAAAGAGGCCTGGAGACTGTGCCCAACTCGGTCAGTAACTAGCTGTGTGCCTCTAGGACAGATACTCTGCCAGATCTCAGTTTTTCTCATCTGAAATATGGGTGAGGCACAGTGGACTTGGTTTCCTTTGGCTGCAATAATTTTTGATTCTGAGAGGAACTTGTACAGAAAGATGACCTGCTCTAAGGGCAAAGTTGGCGCTGGAGCTGCAAATGTGGGTATAATTAGCAGGAAGGTAATAGTTGGAGTTCAGAGATTATTTGAATTTGGATGGTGGATAGAGCTCCATGTGTCATTAACTGGCTCCACATGGAGATTTAACCACACCCTTGGCCTCCTTCCCACTGTTCTCTGACCTATTCACTTGGCCAGTGCTGACAGTGAAGAAGCCCACAGTTAGAAAGCAGCTGTTCTCAGGAGGGGTGGGGAAACCACAGCAACTGACAGAAGAAAAATAAGGGAATAGGGAAATGGAAACTATACCTAAGGAGAAGTAAGATTGAAAATTGTTCTCACTTGAATGCTTTGAGCTATAGAGGAATTTTTAACCTCTTCAGAATAACTTCATAAGATTTAGCCTCATGGAAAAAATTATATTCAATCTGGTAAAAAAAAAAAAAAGATAAAGATAAAGAAAATGCCTTTTCTGTACCTGTGTCATTGAGAAATCCACATAATTCTCTATCAAGGATCTGTGGAGTTAGGCTTTATTTACATTTCTGTGACTGTTATTTGTTGAGTACAGACATAAATTAGAAAATTTATGTGACTAGAAATGGTCACTTGCAATGATATTACTGTACAAGATGGGAAGACATGAGCTTGCCCTATGATCACAACTTTTATTATGCCAGCATAATAGCTTATGACTACAAAAATATTGTAATAGTACAATGATGAAAGTTTAGATGATAACTAAGACTAAAGAGAAAAATATAGAAACAAGGTTAGAGAGAACCCAGAGAGATAAATGTATTCATGAAAAACAAAGTAATCGGATAAAAGAGAACAATGGAAGATTATAATTCACTTCAACTTCTCTCTCTATTCAGCAAATGTTTAAGGATATATTAAGGTCCTGGGAATACAAACAAAAACAAGATACAAGTTCTACACTAAGGACATTAAGATTTGGTAATTGAGCAGACCCTCAATAAATATTGCTGAAATAGAAGGGAGAAGCCATAGAGGAAGATAGAGAACCACTGTGTAACTGTTCTCAATCTTTTTGAATCTGGAAGGAAAGTCTGGATATCTATAGGCTCCTCTAAAAACTCAAGACAGACTGAGTAAAAATGGCAGTGAATCCAATTCCCAAAGACCCCCTTCTCCCAATAGCTAATAAAAAAAAAGCTATCAAAATTCACAAATGAGAGAAAGGCCATAGCCTTTGAAGAGAGATGAAAGAGTGTCAGTCCCTTATCCAATCTCTATCACTTTGAAGAAATATTGAGGAAAGAGAGTAGATGTGATCATGAGAATTTTACTGACACCCCCAATTTGAAAGGAAGAAGGCTAATAGTTTGAGTAAGCAGCAGGAGTGTGGGGGAGAAATACTGAAAAACATCGTGAGAATAGAAAGGTCTATAAACCACTCTGGAATCTCAGTAGAGGGAGAGGAAGGGTACAAATGTCTGGGTTTCATTTTTCAGGGCCAATGGGAGTGGGTTATACCCTCCTAGATGGAGTGGTCTAGCTATAAGATATTTAAAGGTATGAATGAGCAGATAAGGGGTCTTTACTATGGCTTCACCCCATGCCCCTAGAGGTGATGGCATTCACAGTATAGTAACAACAAGCCTCAATTTCTATTCCTTGCTATGCCCCTTGGTACACTTTGATTTCCTTGGAGGCAGATCTTTTGTCTGTACCCCCTCGATGTACTTGTGTTCAGTTAAATCTGAGTATTATCCCTAGTGGTGACAGTGTTAAGAAACCGTCACCATTCTATATCAGAGCAAATAATTGGTCTGGAGAATTCTCACTGTTAAAATATGCCAGATTTTAAAAAGTTGCATACATTTTTTTTAAATAAAGAAGAAAGGGAAAGGAAAGAAAGAATCAGAATAGGAATAAAGAAAATAGAATGCAATCTGAAGAAAATTACCCTTGATAAGTTCAAGCTATAAATAAACTGAATGAGCATATGAAGCCAATAAAGCTAGAACTCAAAAATATTTTTAAAAGGGTGAGATGATAAGCATTTAAAAGTATTACTGTAGATCCAAAAAGCCAATTAGAAAAGCGAGGAACAAGATAGCCAGTCAAAATTCAAAGTGCTACCTTGGAAAATAAGTATAAGATGTAATAATTGTGGATGCAGAGAAAAGACAAAAATAGCACAGTAACTAGAAAATGATAGATATAAAAGGCCAACAAAGATGATCTGAGAGTGCAATTGTTACTACGGCACAGAAACCAGTAGCTGGATCAGAGAAAAAGGATTTGATATACAATACATAGTTTTTATAAGTTATTGCATGCCAGCTTCAAAGCCAAAGGAGAGAAAGCAATACAAATAATTCTACATGTTAGGTAACTTAGTAGAAGCACATTTTAATAATCTGAACAATTATTTCAATCCCCTGTTTTATTCTGAGAAAGAGGTGAAATTATCAGGATTTCTCAAGTTAGAGAAAAAAAGTCCCTGATAAAGATTCAGAGAAATAATTATCTAAAACTGTCTCCAACAACTAAATTCATGTAAGTATCTAAAATTCAGTGAATAACCAGTACATACCTAATTCATAGCCTGTAACTTTCTGACTGGATTTGACAGACCTTAAAAAAACTTCAAAACCAGATCAACAAATCCTATTAATGGCTTAAAAATCAAATCCCCACTGTCAAGTCTTATAAGCTATCTCTTTTTTTTTATTCAGTTTTAAAATTTTAATTCAGGTATGGTTAACATACAGTCTTATATTAGTTTCAGGTGTACAATATAGTGATTCAATAATTCTATACATTATTCAGTGTTCATCTTGATAATTTTACTCTTTAATCCCTATCACCTATTACATCCATCCCTCTCTGGTAAACATCAGTTCTCCATAGTTAAGAGTCTGTTTCCTGGTTTGTCCTTTTTTTTTCCTATGACCATTTGTTTTGTTTCTTAAATTCTTTTATCTCAGGGCGCCTGGGTGGCTCAGTCGTTAAGTGTCTGCCTTCAGCTCAGGTCATGATCCCAGGGTCCTGGGATCGAGCCCCGCATCGGGCTCTCTGCTCAGCGGGGAACCTGCTTCTCCCTCTCCCCCTCTGCCTGCTTGTGTTCCCTCTCTCACTGTCTCTCTCTGTCAAATAAATAAATAAATAAATAAAATCTTTAAAAAAAAAATTCTCTTATCTCCTTCCCACCTAGTTTAGTGTCTCCTACAGATGAGAGAAATCAGTCATGGCTACTGACCTAAACACATGTATTTTCTCTTTACAAATTGTATGTAGCTATTTTGAGTTTAAAATAATATCAGAAACATAATTGATCATTTTATTCCCACCGCTCTTGAATGCTAAACTGAGGTTAATGGTTCTCTACAATATTGTGTGGTATTCATATAGTACCAGAGATGTTTAAGCATATTTTGAGAACCAAGAGAAACAGAATTGGTGTATTTGTAATTCCCAGTCTTCCAAATCTCAAACCAGAGATTTCAATCTCAGTTTTTATAGCCCTCTGAACTAAACCTTTACCCATGAAACTGGTCAGGGTCATAGCCTTTTCATCAACAATGATCTCCCTTTGCTTCCTTTTTTGAGGTTTCACTGTATGATTCAAACAGCCGTTTGTCCTTTATGAAACTTGTCTTCCCACACAGCACAGCTGCATTCCCAGGTCTTTCCAACCTTCTGCCCTAGCTCTGATCTTTCTCTTGGCTCCACTTGCTCCAGAGTCTGCACCTGTGTCTTTGGACCCTGGGATCTCACAGGAACTGGAAAGGAACATTTTATTTTTCATAGATACATCTTAGATTATTTTCCTGCTTTTACTCCATCACATGAGAAAAAATAACTAACATAATAAAAGAAATTAATTTTAACACCATAAAATAATTTTAAGACTTAGGTAGAACTAGTAAATAGGTTATTAAGACAAATGGTCCATTCTCCAAACTTTATAAAGGGCAGGCAGTTAGAAGAAATACTTTCCTTCTGTGACTTGTCAGGCATAATTTACACTTAAATGAAATGTAAATCATAGTTGGTTTTTCCAGATTATATATACAAACTACCTAGTAGTGAGCATGGCCTGTGTTCAAGCAGAGAGCACCCAGGGTAGAGCACTCACACTCATCTACCAACTATAGCTATTATCTCAGCCCAAGCTGAAGTGCACTGACTCTCCACTAAAACCCTTGCTCTCTTACCTTGGAGTGAGCTTGGATAGAAATCATTGAGCTACAGGCACTAAGATGTAATATGACCAGGGCTGAAATAGATGCCTCAAAATATTTCCCCTACTAGCATTTCAAAATAAAGTCCCACCAATCATTTCCTAAATTTTAGTCTTAATTTCTGATCACCAAATCAAGACAGCATTATTAGAATATAAACATAATTCTGAATTTTACTGATTTGAGAAACCCAAATCTGGTGAGTATGTTCACTGAAATTTTAGCAGGCATCAGAATTACCTGGAAGGATTACAACAAAAAGAAAAGGCATCCAAATCGGCAAAGAAGTCAAACTCTCACTCTTTGCAGATGATATGATACTTTATGTGGAAAACCCAAAAGAATCCACCCCAAAATTCTCATTACAGGATTTTCATACAGGATTTCAGTGAAGTGACAGGATTTAAACCAATGCACAGAAATCAGTTGCATTTCTCTATACCAACAGTGAAACAGAAGAAAGAGAAATTAAGGAGTCGATCCCATTTATAGTTGCACCCAAAACCGTAAGACACCTAGGAATAAATCTAACCAAAGAGACAAAGGATCTGTATTCAGAAAACTATAGAATACTCATGAAAGAAATTGAGGAAGACACAAAGAAATGGGAAAACGTTCCATGCTCATGGATTAGAGGAACAAATATTGTGAAAATGTCTATGCTACCTAGAGCAATCTACACATTCAGTGCAATCCCTATCAAAATACCATCAACTTTTTTCACAGAACTGGAACAAATAATCCTAAAATTTGTATGGAACCAGAAAAAACCCTGAATAGCCAGAGGAATGTTGAAAAAGAAAAGCTGGTGGCATCACAATTCCAGACTTCAAGCCCTATTACAAAGCTGTAATCATCAAGATACTATGGTACTGACACAAAATAGCACATAGATCAATGGAACAGAATAGAGAACTCAGAAATGGACCCTCAACTCTATGGTCAACTAATCTTCAACAAAGCAGGAAAGAATATCCAATGGAAAAAAGACAGTCTCTTCAACAAATGGTGTTGGGAAAATTGGACAGCCACATGAGAAGAAGGGAACTGGACCATTGCCTTACACCACACACAAAAATAGACTCAAAATGAATGGAAGACCTAAATGTGAGACAGGAATCTATCAAAATCCTTGAGGAGAACACAGGCAGCAAACTCTTTGACCTCTGCCACAGCAACTTCTCGCTAGACACTCTCCAAAGAAGGGGAAGGGAAACAAAGGCAAAAGTGAACTTTTGGGACTTCATCAAGATAAAAAGCTTTTGCAGAGCAAAGTTGCAAATGACACATCAGATAAAGGGCTAGTTTCCAAAATCTACAGTGAACTTATCAAACTCAACACCCAAAGAACAAATAATCCAATCAAGAAATGGGCAAAAGACATGAACAGACATTTCTGCAAAGACATCCAAATGGCTAACAGACACATGAAAAAGTATTCAACATCACTCAGCATCAGGGAAACCCAAATCAAAACCTCAATGAGATACCACCTCACACCAGTCAGAATGGCTAAAATTAACAAGTCAGGAAATGACAGATGTTGACAAGGATGCAGAGAAAGGGGAGCCCTCCTACACTGTTGGGAATGCAAGCTGGTGCAGCCACTCTGGAAAACAGTATGGAGATTCCTCAAAAAGTTGAAAATAGAACTACCCTATGACCCACCAATTGCACTCCTGGGTATTTATCCCAAAGATACAAATGTAGTGATCCGAAGGGGCACATGCACCCCAAGGTTTATAGCAGCAATGTCCACAATAGCCAAACTGTGGAAAGAGCCCAGATGTCCATCGACAGATGAAAGGATAAAGAAGATATTAAATGGAATATTATGCACCCATCAAAAAAATGAAATCTTGCCATTTGCAATGACATGAATGGAACTTACACAGTATTATGCTAAGCGAAATAAGTCAATCAGGGAAAGACAATTATCATATCATTTCACTGATATGTGGAATTTAAGAATCAAGGCAGAGGATCATAGGGGAAGAGAGGAAAAAAATGAAACAAGACAAACCAGAGAGGACAACAAACCATAAGAGACTTTTTTTTTTAAGATTTTACTTATTTAAGAGAGAGAGAGAGAGAGAATGAGGGGGGGAGGGGCAGAGGGAGAAGCAGACTCCCCGCTGAGCAGGGACCCCGATGTGGGGCTCGATCCCAGGATCCTGAGATCATGACCTGAGCCGAAGGCAGACAGATGCCCAACCAACTGAGCCACCCAGGTGGCCCCCTATAAGAGACTCTTAATCTTAGAAAACAAACTGAGGGTTGCTGGAGTGGAGGGGGGTGGGTGGGAGGGATGGGGAGGCTGGGTGTTGGACATTGGGGAGGGTATATGTTGTGGTGAGCACACTGTGTTGTGTAAGACTGATGAATCACAGACCTGTACCCCTGAAACAAATAATGCATTATATGTTAATAATTTAAAAAACTCTTTATTAAGGTATAATTGCCAAATGATAAATTGCTTTTTTGAAGTGTACAATTATGTATACACACACACACACACACACATATATATATACCAACTCATAATCAAGGTAATGAAAATATCACTCACCCCCAAAAGTTTCTTAGTGCCCTTATATAATCTGTCCTTCCTGCCCCTTCCTGCCCACCCCTTTTTCCATTGCCACTGCCTTCCCAGGCAACCACTAATCTGGTTTGCATTTTCTAGAGTTTTAGATAAGTATAATCATATAGCATATATTCTCTTCTTGGTCTGGCTTCTTTCTCTCAATATGATAATTTTCAGATTGATCCATGCTCTTGCATGCATGAATAGTTCATTTCTTTTTATTTCTGAAGAGCGAGCATTCCATTGTATAGATAGACAACATGTGTTTTGCAATTCACCAGTTAATGGCATTTGTTTCCAGCTTTTGGCTAGTAAAAGTAAAGTTGCAATGGACATCCACGTACAATCCTTTTAATGGCCATGGTCTTCTCATGAGTGAATAAAGTAGAATGGATATATCATATGGTAGATTTAAGCTTAATTTAAAAAACTGGCAAGTTGGTTTTTTTTTTTTCCAAAGTAGTTGTGCTCTTTTACATTTCCACCAGCATTGTATGAAAGTTCCAGTTTCTCCAATACTTGGCATGGTCAGTCTTAATATTAGACATTTGTAATAGGTGTAGTGTTTTTTTTTATTTTGCATTTTCCTAGTGAATATTGATATTTAGTATTTTAATGTATTTACCATCAGTATGTCTTCTTGAAGTATATGCTAAGATATTTTTCCCATTTTCAGTGGTTTTTTTTCTTTTTTGAGTTTTGAAATTTGTTTTATATTGTCTAAATACAGATTCTTTCATCAGATGTGTGATTTGCGAATACTTTCTCCCAGTCTGGCTTGTCTTTTCCTTCTCTAAATAGTGTCTTTCTAAAAGCTGCCATTCTTCATTGTGTTTAAGTTCAGTTTATCAATGATGGCTTAATGGATCATGCTTTTAGTGTTCCATCTTCACCTAAGTTCATGTAAGCCAACATTGTAGAATGGTAACCCATTATAAGAATATGAATATATAATTTTGAATTTTACTGATTTGAAAAACCAAAGTCTGATGAGTTAGATTTTGATGCAAATTTTAGCAGGCATGAAAATAAACTGAAAGGATTTTTTTTAGAACTTTAAGGTGTAATTGACAAAACAGTAAATTACATGTTTAAAGTATACAATTATATATGTGTCCATACATATATACTCAAATTATTACCATAATCAAGGTAATAAACATACAATCAAGATAACAAACATATCACTCACCCCCAAGTTTCCCAATTCCCTTTTAAAATTCCCCTTTCTATGTTTCCTTGTAGATGTTATATGCTTAGATCTATCCTCCATTTTGACTTAATTTTTTGTACATGGTGAGAGGTGGACACTGAAGTATGTTTATTGCATAGCGATAGCCCAACTGTTAGGCAACATTTATTGAAAAGACTATCTGTTCATTGAATTGCCTTTGAGTCTTTGTCAAAAATCAATTAACTATAAATAGGTGAATCTATTTCTATTCATTTTTTTATCCTGAAGCCAATATCACAGTTTTGATTTCTACAGCTTTATAAAAATTATTAGTCATGTACTGTAAGTTCTCCACCTTTCCTCCTCTTTTTCAGTCATGTGGTTATTCCAGATTTTTTGTATTTCCATATGAATTTTATAGCATGTCAATTTTTATTAAAGACCTGATGGGATTTTGATAGTGATCACATTGAATATATAGATCAATTTGGAGAGATGTGATATCTGAACAATATTAAATCTTCCAAACTATTAACATGCTATCTCTCCATTTTTTTTTAGATTTCTTAAAATTTCTTTCAGCAATATTTTATAATTCTTATTATAAAGTTCTTACATCTCTTTTGAAAATTATTCTCAATGTACTTCATATTTGGGGATGTTACAGTAGATAGTATTGAATTTTAATTTCAATTTACAATTGTTTGTGAGCATATAAAAATGCACTTGGATTTTGTATATTAATCTTGTATCCTGCAACCTTGCAAAACTCACTTATTCTAGTATCTTCTGTAGAATCGATAGAATTTTCTTTGTAGGTGATGATTTTTCTCTGCAAATACAGGTCTGCTACTTCCTTTCCAATCTCAACACGTATTACTTTTTTCTCATTGTAGTGCACTAAAACTTTGAGCATGACGTTGAATACAAATGGTGAGAGTGAACATCCTTTGCTTTTTCCTGATCTTATGGGGAAATAATTCAGTCTTTCACCATTAAGTATCATGTACCAGTAGGTTTTTTATAGATGTCCATAGTAGGTTGACGATACTGCTTTCTAGTCCTAGTTTGCCGAGAATTTTTTTTATCTTTTCTTTCTTTTTTCTTTTTTTTTACCAGTACTGGGTATTGGATCTGTTGATGACTTTTTACATCTGATGAGATGGTCACATTTATTCTTTTGCTACTTTGATAATTTGGTAAATTAGGTTGTCAAATTTTAAAACAACCTTGCATTATTGGGATAAATCATATGTGATCTTGATGTATTATCATTATTATATATTGTTGGATCTGATTAAAATTTGATTAGGAATTTTTGCATCCATGCTCTTGAATATTGGAGGGTAATTTTCTTTTGTGATATCTCAGACTAGTTTCAAGGTCAGAGTAATGCTGGCACTGTAGAATTTATTGGGAAACATGCTTTTTTTTAATTTTCTGGAAGAGTATGTACAGTATTGGTATTATTTCTTGATTAAATGTTTGACATAATTCCCTAGTGAAATTATCTGGGTCTGCAAGTCCTGTGTGGGAGGAATTTTAACTACATATTCAATTACTTTATTCATTATGGGGCTATTTGAGTTTACCTATTTCTTCTTGAGGAAGTTTTGGTCATTTTGTTCTTTGACAGATACTTGTCCATTTCCTGTAAGTTGTCAAATTTATTGACCTACTTTCAAAATAATAATTCTTTATTGTCCTTTTAGTATTTGTGAATTCTGAAATGACATCACCACTCTCAGTCCTTTCCTGGTAATTTGTATCTTTAGTCTGATACTCCTGATCAGGCTGGCTGAAAGCTTAATTTTATTTATCTCAAATAATTATTAATTATTATTAATTATTAATTATTAATTTTCTCTATTTTTTATTTTTTATTTGTTTCATAACAAAATATTTTGAGCGTTATGTGCTCTTATTCTAGTTTCTTAAAATGAAAGCAGAAGTAATTTCAGTTTTTTCTAATATATATGGTGCCATAAATTTCTCATTAAGTATTGTTTTAACTATACTTCAAAAATTTGATATGCTGTATTTTCATTTTCATTTAGTTTTTTGACCCACATTATTGGGAACTACACTTATAATTTCAAAATATTCAAGGATTTTCCAGAGATTTTTCAATTAATTGTGTTCTGACAACATACTTTGTATGACTTAAATCCTTTTAAACTTGAGTCTCAACTTTTGACTTGGAACATGGTCTATTTGGGTAAATGCATAGTGTATCCTTAAAGAATGCATATTCTGATCTTTTTTTTTTTTTGCATGAAGTGCTCTATGAAAGTCAATTAGATTAACCTGATTGTTAGTGTTATTAACACTTTAATGTTCTTAGATTTTTTTTTTTTTTTGGTCTTTTTATCCTGTGAAGTATTAAGAAAAGGAGTTGAATCCCTGAGTAAGAGTGTAGATCTGCCTGTATCACCTTGTATCACTTGATAAATCTGTCAGTTTGGCCTTGTATATTTTGAAGCTCTATTATTAGGTGAATAAATGTTTAGGATTATTATGTTGTCCTGAAGAAGTCACTCCTTTTATCACAGTGAAATAGTCATCTTATCCCTGGCATTATTTTTATGCTCTGAAATAGTTTGTCTAATATTAATAGAGCCACTTCAGCTCTCTTTTCATTAGTATCTGCCAGATAAACCTTGCCCCATTTTTTCACTTTTAACCTATTTGGATCATGATATTTAAAGTGGGTTTCTTACAGAGTATATATTATTGGATATTGTTTTTTACCCAGTTTGTCAATTTCTTGCCTTTTAATTGGGGAAGTTTAAATCTTTACATTTAAAATGATTATTGATATGGTTGGATTTAAATCTACTATGTCACTATTCATTTTCTAATTGTCCTATCTGTTCTTTGTTCAGTTTGCCCTATTTTTCTGCCACTTTTAGGATTGAGGGTTTTTTATTTCATTTTATCTTTTTGTTCTGTCTAGCTACATTCTTTGTTTCTGTAATTTTAATGGTCACTTTAAGATTTATGGTATACATTTTTTTAAATTACCACCATTTACTTCAGGTGATATTATGCTAGTTCATATATCACAAAAGAACCTTATAATTATATTATCCCTTCCCCTCCTGGCCTCTGCTTTTGTTGCCACACATTTTACTTCTGTATGTTAAAAACCTCACAATACATTGGTACAATTTAAACAGTTGATTATCTTTTACAGGGATATCAGTTAAAAAAAAAAAAAACCTTTATATTTACCCCTGTCATTACCATTTCTAGTGCTCTTTATTTCTTTCTGTGAGTCCAGCTTGTTATTCATTCAAATCTGAGTTTTTGACTATCAAAATAATTTTTTCTTTGTTGGAACTGTTTCAGTACAAATTAATTATTTACAAAGCACTACAATGTCCTTGCAGTCATATTGCAGCTATTTTCCTCATCATGGCTCCCTAAAACACAGACATTTACAAAGTGACTTATTTTCAACTCTTTTCCTGTCAATTAGCCCTACTTTAGATTTCCTTATAAAATTCATTAGGGAACCCATAACTCATAAAATTAGAGCCTATTTCTAGTTTTCTCCTAAATGTCACAAGACCATAATGAATGGGAAACTTCTCAGTGATTCATTGTGAAATGCTCTAAGGAATCAAATCAGAGAGCAGTGATGTTACATGTTGCCCTACTTAGCTCCAGGTTGACTCCCACCTTCCTCTAGGGTCTGTACTTTGTCCATGTTTGTGAAGTTTTTGTGTCAGATTACAAGGTTCCTGCCTGGACAGACTTCGCTGTGTGTGTGTTGTATCATAGCTAATTAAAATTAAAATTCTGATTGTTTATTACCCCATTATGTAAAAATGGCATATAAATCTTTGTATTCTAAAATATAGACTATGTAATTTTGGAGGGAAGGGAGGTAAGAACCCTAAAGAATCCAAAAAAAAAACAAAAAACAAAAAACAAAAACTGTCTTCTAGAGCAATAAAATTAGGATGCAACAAGGGGTCTCTGTGACTGATGATTAGGAACGCCAGAATGCATTGACACAGTGACAAAAAATAGTCATTTGAAATGTGAACACTGATTAAAAGTTACTAGAGCAGAAGTTCCAAAATACACAGACATTGATTTGTGATTAATCTGCTTTTCACATAGTCAGTGAAGTATGCTTCCTGGTGAGAAGATTCAGTGATTTATTCATTTAAATGTAATCAATATGAATGGATAAAGAAGATGTGGTATATATATACAATGGAATATTATGCAGCCATCAAAAGGAATGAGATCTTGCCATTTGCAATGACGTGGATGGAACTGGAGGGTATTATGTTGAGTGAAATAAGTCAAACAGAGAAAGACATGTATCATATGATCTCACTGATATGAGGAATTCTTAATCGCAGGAAACAAACTGAGTGTTGTTGGAGTGGGGGGTGGGGTGGGAGGGATGGGGTGGCTGGGTGATAGACACTGGGGAGGGTATGTGCTCTGGTAAGTGCTGTGAATTGTGCAAGACTGTTGAATCTCAGATCTGTACCTCTGAAACAAATAATGCAATATATGTTAAGAAAAAAAAAAAAGAAGAAGAAGAAGGTAGCAGGAGGGGAAGAATGAAGCGGGGGAAATCGGAGGGGTAGACAAACCATGAGAGACGATGGACTCTGAAAAACAAACAGGGTTCTAGAGGGGAGGGGGGTGGGAGGATGGGTTAGCCTGGTGGTGAGTATTGAGGAGAGCACATTCTGCATGGAGCACTGGGTGTTATGCACAAACAATGAATCATGGAACACTGCATCTAAAACTCATGATGTAATGTATGGGGATTAACATAAGAATAAAAAAATAAATTAAAAAAAAAATTTCTCCACTGGGATATCCCAATATTGTACTGAAGGACTTCTTGTTGGACAGTCATGCAACATAGGGCTTCACCTTTTGTATGTGAATTAGCTCTGAATGGCTTATTATTATTTCCAATTACTAATAAAAAAGCAGCCAGAAAAAAAAATAAATAAATAAAATAAAATAAATGTAATCGATAATACTCCTGAGTAATGTAAGAGAAGCCTGTCAGAATCTGATAAGAGTAAGTATAGCCAGCTAATGCCAGGTATCTACCAAATCAAATATTTATTAAAGGTTTCCTTTCCTGGGTATTTTGCTTTATCCCAAGGGATCCAAAAATTATTAATACTCAGTTCCTATCCTAAAATATACTATAATTTAATAGTAAAAAACACATCATAGGAATTAAATATTTGTCAAAACATTAACCAATTTTTTGTGCAATATAAAATTTGAAATTATATATGAAGATTCATGCGGAAAAAGATGAAATTTATTCCAATTGAAAGCACTGAAACTTCTTGAAGAACTGGATCTTGAGATGCAAGGTGATTTCAACATGTACAGATGAGGCAGTAGGACAGTCTCTTTAGGAGAAGAGGAAAAGTCTACCATTCACAGCCAATTTATTGTGTTGTGGTCATGGTCTCTTATGTACAATAGCAAGAATAAAGACACAGAAATGAGAACAGGAAGAATAGCTTCCAGAAATGGGAAATCCCAGCTAGAGTGCTTTGAGATATAACAAAATTGATAAAGCTCAAATGATTGCAAGCAAACAGTAATGCACTATGAATTTAAGATTAAAATATTTAGACTATATTGTAGAGAAGCATAAATACAAACAAATTAGGAGTACACTGAGAAAAGAACAAATTGGCTTTGTTAGAGGAATCCTAGAGATGTTCATTCAGGGCCAGGAATAGCACTTGTTCTCTTCAAACAGGGGAAAAAAAATCATAATTCTTGGAAAATTGGTTTGAGTACTCAGAAGATTCCTGCCTCCCTAATAGAAAACAATTAATCCTAGACTAAATGTTGCTCTGACTTTTGCTAACCAATCTTAAAAGGAAGACCCAAGAGGATCAAGCTCTTTCTATATAGCTTAACTACATCCTAAGACAAAGCTCAAAATGTATATGACTACAAAAAATATCTAGCACCCGAAATAAAATTTACAGTATGCATATAACTAAAAATTATAGGCATGTAAAGAAGAAAATATGACCCATAATAAAGAAAAACCAATTGAAACCAAACCAGAATGGACATAGATGTCAAAATTATCAGACAAGGACAATAAAACAATTATTTTGTTTCTTTATTCCTTTTTCAACTGGCCATTTTGTCATTTCATACAGATTTAATAGATATTTACCACAAAAGCAAAAACAGATTTTCAAATCAAAGAAAAATCATGTATTTAAAAAGTTTCAATGCAGTTACTCTACTTGACAATTACTATTCATATAGAATTTTATTTCATTAGGACTTTAAAAAATTAGTCTTAACTTTTCCTGGAATTAGTGGTAGTTCTCATCAATAATTCTCATTCTTCCTTTGCTTTATAATGTCTTTCTTGCTCTATACTTTTGCCAAAATGTTGTCTTTAGGATATCCCATTACTTCTCAAGTAGGATAAGGTTTTTAGAAAAATTTTCCCTGTCAATAATACTGCCTGTATTACTAACTTCATATGGTCACTTGTCATTACTTAGTTGTCTGACAGAATGGTATAGTGGAAGCTGTAATAGTCTCATGCTCAGGGGCAGTGTTCAAATCCCAGATGTCAAACACAAATTCCATTCTTAGAGCAATTAACACAGTGGTTTCCAAACTGAATCTGGGCTGGTCACTAGAATCACCTGGAGAACTTTTTACAACATGCAAATAACTAGGTTCTACACCAGATCAATCAAATCAGAACCTTTAGGAGAGGGGCCTGACGATTATATTTTCTAAAACCTCTAAAGTGATAAGTAGTCCAGGTTAAGAAGCCTTGAGCCCTAACTTCTCTAGTCCTTTATTCAGGACAGTAAGAGTGATAATACATTGTTCATTTGTCTCTTAAGCATTAAAAGAGATAAAAATATATCATGCTTCAAAACATTTGAAAGCCTTTCTCACATGCAGTCTTTAACTTCTGGGAATAAGTCAATTTTCTTTTTGATAAAGGTACATTCATCTTTCTCTTACTTTCTAAAAACATCAAAGTATATCCAGGAATGGGTGAACCAGTAATTCTTTTTTTTTAATTGAAGTGTAGTTGACCCACACTGTTACATTAGTTACAGGTGTACAACATAGAATTCAACAATTCTATATGTTATGCTCACCACGCCTGTAGCTCCCATCTGTCACCATACAATGCCATTACAGTACCATTGACTGTATTCTCTTTGCTGTACCTTTCATCCCTGTGACTTATTCTATAACTGGAACCTATACTTCCCACTTTCCTTCTCCCATTTTGTCCATTCTCCCCCCCCCTCCTCTCTAGAAATCACCAGTTCCCTACTTTTATGGTTCTGTTTGTTTGTTTGTGTTTGCTTTGCTTTTTAGATTCTACATATAAGTGAAATTAGGTGCTATTTGTCTTTCTCTATCTGACTTATTTCACTCAGCTTAATGCCATCCAGGTCCATATATGTTGCAAGTGGCAAGATCACATTCTTTTTTATGACTGAGTAATATTCAGTATACATATACACAACACTTCCTTATCCATTCACCTATGGATAGACACTTGGATTGCTTCCATATCTTAGCTATTGTAAATAATGCTGCAATAAACATAAGGGTGCATACTAACCCTTTTTGAATTAGTGTTTTTGTTTTCTTTGGTTAAATACCCAATATTGGAATTATTGGGTCATACGTTTTTATTTTTAATTGTTTGAGGAATCTCCATACTGTTTTCCACAGTGGTTGCACCCAAAAGTCATGAGAAAAACCACTGCGATTCTTAAGTTTTTATTCAAATTCCAGTTATTTAACATTGCAATATTAATTTCAAGTGTAAAATATAGTGATTCAACTTCCATACAACACCTAGGGCTCATCATTAAGTGCACTCCTTAATCTCCATCACCTATTTAACCCATCCCCCCATCCATCTCTCCTCTGGAAACTATCCATTTGTTCTCTACAGTTAAGAGTCTGTATCTTGGTTTTCCTCCTCCCCCCCCCCCATTTATTTGTTTCTTAAATTCCATATGAGTGAAATCCTATGGCATATCTTTCTCTGACTGACTTGTTTCACTTAGCATTATACCCTCTAACTCCATCCATGTCATTGCAAATGGCAAGATTTCATTCTTTTTGATGGCTGAAAAATATTCCTGTGTGTGTGTGTACACATACCACATCTTCTTTACCCATTCATCTATTCACAGACACCTGGGCTGTTTCCATAATTTGACTATTGTAGATAATGCTGCTATTAATATCAGGATGCATGTATCGCTTTGATTTAGTACTTTTATACTCTGTAGGTAAATACCTAATATTGCAATTGCTGGATCATAGAGTAGTTCTATTTTTAACTTTTTCAGGAATCTCCACACTGTTTTCCAGAGTGGTTGTGCCAGTTGGCATTCCTACCATCAGTGTAAGAGGGTTCCTTTTTCTCCACATCCTCGCCAACACCTGTTTTTTCTGTTGTTGATTTTAGACATTCTGACAGGTGTAAGGTGATATCCCATTGTAGTTTTGATCTGCATTTCCCTAATGTATCTTTTCATGTGTCTTGTTGGCCATCTATATGTCATCTTTGGAGAAATGTCCATGTTTTCTGCCCATTTTTTAACTGAATTGTTTTTTGGATGTTGAGTTTGGTAAGTTTTAATATATTTTGGATACTAACCCTTTATCAGATATATCATTTGCAAATATCTTCTCCCATTCTGTAGGTTACCTTTTAGTTTTGTTGATTGCTTCCTTTGCTGAGCAGGAGCTTTTATCTTGATGAATTCCCAAAGGCTTATTTTTTTTTTTTGCTTCCCTTGCCTCAAGAGATCTATCTAGAAAAAAGTTGCTATAGCCAATGTCAAAGAGGTTACTGCCTATGTTCTTTTCTAAAATTTTTATGGTTTCAGGTCTCACATTCAGGTCTTTAATCCATTTAAATTTATTTTTGCATATGGTATAAGAAAGTGGTCCAGTTTCATTCTTCTGCATGTTGCTGTCCAGTTTTCCCAACACCATCTTGTTGAAGAGACTGTCTTTTTTCCATTGGATATTCTTTTCTGCTTAATTGAAGACCGTATGGTTGTGGGTTCATTTCCGGGTTTTCTATTGGTTTTACTGACCTATGTGTCTATTTTTGTACCAGTACTATACTGTTTTGATCACTACAGTTTTGTAATATAATGAAGTCTGGAATTGTGATGCCTTCAGCTTTGCTTTGCTTTTTCAAGATTGCTTTGGCTATTTGATGTCTTTTGTGGCTCCAGTTTAGGATTCTTTGTTCTAGCTCTATGAAAAATGCTGTTGATATTTTGATGGGGATTGCATTAAATGTGTAGATTGTTTTGAATTAGACATTTTAACAATATTTGTTCTTCCAATCCATGACAGTGGAATCTCTTTCCATTTCATGTATCATCTTCAATTTCTTTCATCAGTGTTTCATAGTTTTCAGAGTACAGGTCTGTCACCTCTTTGGTTAGGTTTATTCCTAGGTGTCTTATTGTTTTTGGTGCATTTTTAAATAGAAGTGATTCCTCAACTTCTCTTTCTGCTGCTTCATTATTGGTTTATAGAAATGCAACAGATTTCCATATGCTGATTTTGTATCCTATAACTGAGTTCGTTTATCAGTTCTAGCAGTTTTTGGTGGAGTCTTTTGGGTTTTCTATATAATAATCATGTCATAAGCAAGTAGTAAAAGTTTGACTTCTTCCTTGCCAATTGGGATGACTTTTACTTCTTTTTGTTGTCTGATTGCTGTGGCTAGGACTTCTAGTACTATGTTAAATAACAGTGGTGAGAGTGGACATCCCTGTCTTATTCCTGACTGTAGAGGAAAAGCTCTGTTAGCTGTGGGTTTTTCATAGATGGCCTTTATTATGTTGACATATGTTCCCTCTAAACCTAACTTTTTGAGGGTTTCCATCATGAATGGATGTTTTTTGCTTTTTCTGCATCTATTGAAATGATTGTATGGTTCTTATCCTTTCTTTTATTAATGTGGTATATGACATTGATTTTGCAAGTGTTGAACCACCCTTGCAAGGCAGGAATAAATCCCACTTGATTGCGGTGAATGATTTCTTTAATGTATTGTTGGGTTAAGTTTGTTAGTATTTTGACAATTTTTGTATCCATGTCCATCAGGGATATTGGCCTGTAGTTCTTTTTTAGTGGAATCTTTATCTGGTTTTAATATCAGGGTAATGCTGGCCTCATAGAATAAATTTAGAAGTTTTCCTTCCATTTCTAAATATTTAGTAAAATTCCCCTGGAAGCCATCTGGTCCTGGACTTTTGTTTGTTGGAAGATTTTTGATTACTGGTTCAATTTCATTGCTAGTAATTACTCTGTTCAAGTTTTCTATTCCTTCCTGTTTCAGTTTTGGCAGTTTATATGTTTCTAGGAATTTATCCATTTCTTCCTAGTTGTTCAGTTTGTTGGCATATAGTTTTTCATAATATTCTAGTATAATTGTTTCTATTTCTGTGGTGTTGGTTGCTATGTCTCCTCGCTCATTTGTGATTTTATTTATTTGGGTCCTTTCTCTTTTTGATAAGTTTGACTAGAAGTTCATCAATTTTATTAACTTTTTCAAAGAACCAACTCCTGGTTTCATTGATCTGTTCTATTTTTTAGCTTCTCTATCATTTATTTCCACTCTAATCTTATTTCCTCACTTCTGCTGGTTTGGGTTTTTGTTTGTTCTTTATCTAGTTCTTTAGATATAAGTTTAGGTTGTTTGAGATTTTTCTTGCTTCTTGAGGTAGGCCTGCATTGTTATATACTTCCCTCTTAGGACCACTTTTGCTGATCCCAAAGGTTTTGGACTGTTGTGTTTTCATTTTCATTTAAAACCAGTGATTCTTGACTTTTGTCCAGTAGCAGAATGACACATTGGATGTGCAGGAGATTTGGCAGAGATTCAGTTGAGAATCTGAAGAAAAGAAACTATGGGGCACCTGGGTGGCTCAGTTGGTTAAGCGACTGCCTTCGGCTCAGGTCATGATCCTGGAGTCCCGGGATCAAGTCCCACGTCGGGCTCCCTGCTCAGCAGGGAGTCTGCCTCTCTCTCTGACCCTCCCCCCTCTCATGCTCTCTATCTCATTCTCTCAAATAAATAAACAAAATCTTTAAAAAAAAAAAAAAGAAAAGAAAAGAAACTATGGGTCCTCTTTCAAGAAACATCCATGGGCACACACAACAAAGAGCATTTCACACATGCCCTGAGCCCCAACTGTGACACAGATCAAAATTCTCTACTCTGAATTCCAAGGTGGATAGCAATTACTGGTTTGCTCTGTTTCCTAAAGGCCTGAATGCCTGAAGCCAATTGTTCAAACTTCAGGGAGTTTTTCACGATTATTTTATGGTTATTGGAATGTCACTCAAACTAGGCTATTCATAGAAAGCCTCTCTCTAATAAATAAGCTCATTCCTGATAAACAGTTAATAAGGCATTCGTTCCCATCAGACAAGACAAACAGGGAATGATCTATGGAACACAGCATTTTGATTCTAGGGATTCCTTTAAGCTCTAGTGATGTGATGAGCTTTGTTGTACATGGAGTTCTAATCAGTGAGGAGAGGAATATGTCATACAGAAGCTTGCTCTCCACCTTCCCCAGTCATTAGGGAATAAGTACACCATGCAGGCAACTCCTTTAGTCATTATTAAGATGAAATCACTAACAGTAGCTTATTCCCCCTCCTCCCAGACTAGCAGTGATGTGAACTGTGTGTTGTCAAACCAATGGGCTTTTATGATGAGCTGTTCACTTACTGCAATAACTAATGCTCTTTGCTTTTTGTTAAAATTTGTCGTATTTATATATGTTAGATTCTTCAATCATGTCAATGAGTCCTACATCACCAATCATCCTTTCTTCCATCTTGGAACTATTTAATGTGATAGACAATTTCATGGCTTTTTTCCCACATAATAAAATGTTCCTGTTTTCAAGCAACTTTCTTATATTTACCTCTTCCTTATACCTAATTAACCATTTTCCTTTCCAAAAGTGTCTCCTTCAAAGTAGTGAAACATATCAAAACCCAGCATTATAAAATGAATTATATTGAGAATCAGTCATTCAAGCCCAGATGGATCTAGTGGTATGCCAGTAAATGTTTAACAGACTTTCCAAATAAAAGAAGTCCCAGCACTGATTTGTAGCATGTAACAATTTCCATGTGTAAATACTCCTACTATCATGGCTAATTTTATGCTACCAAAATGATGTCAGCTGTCTAACAAAATTCTTGAAAATTTAACAGCTTTCACAAGGCAATACCAGCCAGCTCTAGCACACCATGGTATTGATCTAATCAAACTTCCAAACTTATCTTCTTCCCATGTTTGCTTGAAGAACTAGTCATTCATTTTTTTCCCCCATGGAATCCCACCCCTTTGCTCATTCTACTTAACTGGAAAGTTCTTGCCTCATCACCAATCATAATCGTAATTACCCTTCAAAAATCTGCTCATAGACGATATCCTCTAAGGGCATGTTTTTATGCTTCCAGGTGAAATCCTCTCTGTTCTGATATCACCCTACATTTGTAGCACATTTCAATATCTACTTTGATTAATTTTATTTATGCAGATCTTATTTTCCCTAAGATATTGTATACACTTTGAGAGTAGGATCCATTCTAATTTATCTTTATATTTCTTAAAATATTTAGAAAGGTATTTTGTTCATAGTAGATGCAACACATCTATTTGCTAATTAAGCATAATTACACATGAAAAATTTCTTCTGCATAAATAGGTAAGAATATACAATAATTTTAAACTTCAAATATAAACTAAAACTTTGAAATTAATTACATAGGATGAATTAATAGGGCTCTGATTTAAACCAAATGAATTCTGGATAATACACTAGGCACTTTCCTAATTGTTAAAACTAAAACGGTGTTATACTAACTAAAAAATGCTAGGGGCGCCTGGGTGGCTCAGTCGTTAAGCGTCTGCCTTCAGCTCAGGTCATGATCCCAGGGTCCTGGGATCGAGCCCCTCATCGGGCTCCCTGCTCAGTGGGAAGCCTACTTCTCCCTCTCCCACTCCCCCACCTTGCTTGTGTTCCCTCTCTCGCTGTGTCTCTCTGTGTCAAAAAATAAATAAAAGTCTTTAAAAAATTAAAAAATAAAAAATGCTAAAATCTCAAATAATTTAACAAATATAGAACCTTGCAATAAAGAGTATTATGTAAAAACTGAGAAACAAAGCCCATACATACAAAATAAATATACCAAAGAACTCTTAAAGAATGGGTATTTTCAATTTTCTTTTATTATGTGTAAATAATGAACAATACATAAATAATTATATAAATTATATATTTCTTGAAAATTTCTGTTTTAACAATTAAGATGCCTAATATACTTGGTGGAGAGGATCTATAATTTAATGAAAATTTCAAATCAAATTCAACCAAATTTTAGATAGTCAAGTAGAAAACTCTTAAATTTTCAGGAATATGTTATTATGGGTATAAAAGTTAACCTGTTCTCTTCTTTTATTTCTTCTGTCCTTCCTTTGACCAAATTATTTTTTCCATTTGTATTGTTTCCTGAAGTGAAAGTCAAAACTTTACCAAAGTCAAATCAATTTTACTTCATTTTGAACCTTGTGATAAGGAGATAGATTGATGGCACTACTTAAAATGAAAAATAATTTTCCACCATAACAAGCATTGATACTTTGTTCAGAATAAAAAAAACCAAAACTTACAAAGAAATGAATACTTTCATCCAAAAGGAATGTTGATTTGGCAATAATTAAAACATTTTGAACTTATACAGGTTGCTACTGAACCCTATTCTGCTGCCTTGTCAGTAAAGCATTCAATTCCAAGGTATTGATCCCAGTTAGGGCTTAAAGCTGGAGCATCTCAGAAGAGATTTATAATGTTTAAAAAATCTTTCTGAAAAATATCTCATGTATACTTTCAGCATTTCCAAGAACCCCTTTGCGTAGCTTATTATAGGGACACTTCAACAATTTAGTACATATTTGGGCACCCCAATTTTTTGGTTTGCATTTATCTGGTAAAATAATTTTATTTACAGTTTTAATGTGTTTGTGTTATATTTGCTCTCCCTCTTTTGAGTTTCACTGTCCTTGGAATTCAGTGGCCTTTTTAAAATTTTTTAAATTTGGGGCACCTGGGTGGCTCAGTTGGTTAAGCGACTGCCTTCGGCTCAGGTCATGATCCTGGAGTCCCTGGATCGAGTCCCTGGATCGAGTCCCGCATCGGGCTTCCTGCTCAGCAGGGAGTCTGCTTCTCCCTCTGACCCTCCTCCCTCTCATGTGCTTGCTCTCTCTCATTCTCTCTCTCTCAAATAAATAAATAAAATCTTTAAAAATAAAAAAATTTAAAAAATTAAATTTTTTAAATTTTCAAATTTTTTCAGGTTTTTTAACTTTTTAAAGTTTTATTTAGATATAATTGACATGTAACATCGTATACCTTAAATGTATACAAACATAAGTTTATGTATATGTTGCAAAATGATTACCACAATCAGTTAACATCATCACCTCACCTAGTCACAATTTTTTTTCCTGTGAAGAGAATTTCTAAGATCTAGTCTTCATGTTGTATATTACATCCCCACAACGTATTTATCTTGTAAATAGAATTTTATGCCTTTTGAGCACCTTCACCCAATTCCCCCACTCCTCATACCTTGCCTCTGACAAACACAAATCTAATGTCTATTTCTATGAGATTATTTCTTTATTCCACATACAAGTGAGATTATGCAGTATTTCTTTCTCTGTCCAGCTTGTTTCACTTAATACAATGCCCTCAAAGTCCATCCAAATGGGAGAATGTTTTTTTTTTAATGGCTGGATAGTATTCCATTATTCATACATATACATATACGATATGTGTATATCCATATATATGTGTGTGTGTGTGTGTGTGTATCACCTTTTTATCCATTCATCCATCAACTCAGGTTGTTTCCTTATTTTAGCTATTGTGAATAATGCTGCAGTGAACATGGAGCACAGATCTCTCTTTGAGTCAATGATTTCATTTCCTTCAGATATATACCCAGAAGTGAAATTGATGGATCACAATGTAGTTCTATCTCTACATTTTTGAGGAACTTTCATACTATTTTCCAAAGTGCCTGCATCAGTTTATATTCCCGCCAACAGTGCACAAGGGTTTTCTTTTCTCCACATCCTCACCAGCATTCATTACTACTTGTCTTTTTGATGACAGTTATTCTAACAGGTGTGAGGTGGTAACTCATTGTGGTTCTCATTGTGGTTTTGATTTGCATTTCCCTAATTAGAGATGTTGAGCACCTTTTTTTTTATTATTCTTATGTTAATCCCCATACATTACATCATTAGTTTTAGACGTAGTGTTCCGTGATTCATTGTTTGTGCATAACACCCAGAGCTCCATGCAGAATGTGCCCTCCTCAATACCCACCACCAGGCTAACCCATCCTCCTACCCCCCTCCCCTCTAGAACCCTCAGTTTGTTTTTCAGAGTCCATCGTCTCTCATGGTTCGTCTACCCCTCCGATTTCCCCCACTTCATTCTTCCCCTCCTGCTACCTTCTTCTTCTTTTTTTTTTTCTTAACATATATTGCATTATTTGTTTCAGAGGTACAGATCTGAGATTCAACAGTCTTGCACAATTCACAGCGCTTACCAGAGCACATACCCTCCCCAGTGTCTATCACCCAGTCATCCCATCCCTCCCACCCCACCCCCCACTCCAGCAACCCTCAGTTTGTTTCCTGCAATTAAGAATTCCTCATATCAGTGAGGTCATATGATACATGTCTTTCTTGTTGAGCACCTTTTAATGTACCTGTTGACCACTTGTATGTCCTTTTTTTAATTTGTTACCAACTTTTTTTTTTTGCACTAAACTTTTTTTGTATGGCTTTGGAAAAAAATGTCCACTCAGTTCCTTAGCCTGTTTTTAAATTAGATTATTTTTGCTAATGAGTTTTACAGGTTCTTTACATATTTTAAACCTTATCAGAAGTGTGGTTTGCAAACCACACTTTTCTCCCATCCCATAAATTGCCTTTTCATTTTGTTGATCATTTCTTTTGCTGTGCAAAAGCTTTTAAATTTGATATGGTACCACTTATGTAATTTTGATTTTGTTGCTTGTGCTTTAACTATCATAGCCAAAAAAATCATTGCTGCGACCCATGCCAAGAAGTATTTTCCCTATTTTTTCTTATAGAAGTTTTGTAGTTTCAAGTCTTACATTTAAGTCTGTAACCCATTTTCTTTTGTTTTGTTTTTTAAAGATTTTATTTATTTATTTGAGAGAGAGAGACACAGCGAGAGAGGGAACACAAGCAGCAGGAGTGGGAGAGGGAGAAGCAGGCTTCCCGCTGAGCAGGGAGCCCCCTGCGGGGCCGATCCCAGGACCCTGGGATCATGACCTGAGCAGAAGGCAGATGCTCAACGACTGAGCCATCCAGGCGCCCCTGTAACCCATTTTGAGTTAATTTTGTGAGTGATGTAAGATGAAGGTCCAGTTTCATTCTTTTACATGTGAATATCCAGTCGTCCCAGCACCATTTATTGAAGAGACTGTCTTTTCTCCATTAAGTATTCCTGGTTTTCTTGTCAAATCATGTCATCTGTGATTAGAAAAAATTTTACTACTTCCTTTCCAATTCGGATGTCTTTTATATTTTTTTGCCTGATTTCTCTGACTAGAACTTCCAGTATGTTGAATAGGAGTGGTGGGAGTGGGCACCCTTGTCTTATTTGTGATCTTGGAGGAAAGGCTTTCAACCTTTCACCATTGAGTATGATATGAGCTATGGAGTTGCCATATATGGCTTTTATTATAGAGGTATTTTTTTCTATACCTAATTTTCTGACTCTTTATCATGAATGGATATTGAATTTTGTCAAGTACCTTTTCTGCATCCACTGAGATTATCATATGGTTTTCATCTTTCATTCCATTAATGTGGTTTATCACATTTACTGTATATTGAACCATCCTTGCATCCGAGAATGAAACCACTTGATCTTGGTATATAATCCTTTTAATTTGCTGCTGAATTTGGTTTTCTAGTACCTTAAGGATTTATGCATCTATATTCATCTGGGATATTGGCCTGTAGTTTTCTTTTCTTGTAGTATCCTTGTTTGACTTTGGTATCAGGGTAATGCTATCCTTGCAAAATGAGTTTGGAAGCATCCCCTCCCACCTCTTCAAATTTTTGGAAATTTGAGAAGGAATGGGATTAATTCTTCTGTAAATATTTGCTAGAATTAACCAGTGAAACTATCTAGTCCTTAGCTTTTTTTGTTGTTTGGAGGATTTTGATTATTGATTCAATCTCCTTACTCATTAGTCTGCTCAGATTTTGTATTTCTTCCTAATTAAGTCTTGGTAAGTTGTATGCTTCTAGGAATTTATCCATGTCTTGTAAGTTGTCCAGTTTGTTGGCATATATTTATGGTAGTCTCATGATTCTTTGTATTTCTGTGGTATGAGTTGTAGTGTCTCCTTTTTCACTCATAATTTTATTGATTTGGGTCCTTTCCCTTTTTTTCTTGGTTAGTCCAACTAAAGACTTGTCAATTTTGTCTTCAAAGAACCAACTCTTAGTTTTATTAATCTTTTTTTTTTTTTTATTGTTTTCTGGTTCTTTATTTCAATTCTCTTCTGATCCTGTCCTTGACATCTTTCCTTCCTTCTAACTTTGGGCTTAGTTTGTTTTTCTTTTCCTCGTTCTTTCAGGTGTAAATTGAGATTGAGGTCTTTCTGTAAGAATTTAGAGCTATAAACTTCCCTCCTAGAAGGCTTCTCCCATAAAGTTTGATGTTTTGTTTCTATTTTCCTTTGCCTCAAGATACTTTTTCCTTTTAGTTTCCTCCTTGATCCATTGGTTTTTTGGGAGAGTGTTATTTAATTTCCACATATTTGTGAATTTTCCAGCTTTCCTTCTATTGATTTCTAATTTCATACCATATGGTCAAGAAATATACTTGGTATGACTTCAATTTTCTTAAATTTGCTAGGACTTGTTTTGTAGCCTAATATATGGTCTATCCTAGAAAATGTTCCACACACTTGTGAGAAGTATATGTATTCTGCTTTTGTTGGATGAAATGTTTTGTTTATGTCTGTTAGGTCCGTTTGGTCAATAGTGCTGTTTAAGTCTGTTTTCTTATTGACTTTATCTGGTTAAAGTATCCATTGCTAAGAGTGGAATATTAAAGTTCCCAACTATTGTATTGCTGTTTATGTCGCCTTTTATTTCTGTTGGTATTTGCTTTATAGATTAAGGTGCTCCAATGTTTGGTGTATACATATTTATAATTATAGCTTCTTGATGGATTGACCCTTTTATCATTATATAATGACTTCTTTTGTTTCATTTTGTTCATGCATTATTAGTTTTGTTTAGCTTTCTCTGTGTTCTTATAGTTTGCTGAAATTTTTCTGAATTCTTTGATAGTTTATAGATCTCCATTACTTTAGAGTCAGTTATTGGTGCTTTATAAGTTACCATTGGTAATGTGTTTAGCTGATCTTTTGTGGTCTGTGGTTTCTTACCTTGGTATCATACATTTGAGTAAATGGTATCCTTTTTCAGGCTCTCGGGTTCGCTTTAGCAGAGACATTCCTTCACCAGGCAGCTCAGCTTGGGGTTCTGGATGGCTCAACTGATTGTATCCTTCGGCAGATGAAACACTTGCTATCAGGGTCTATGTTAGTTAATTACTGCTGGCTAGAAACAGTTGGATAGGACTGCTGGCTTTGTTCCCTGCCTGAGCATGGTTATGGAAAGGACTCTTTGGTTCCCTGGATTCTCTGGTCAGGCTTCTCAGTGAGGTGAGAATAGGTTATACTCAGTAGTAATTGGGGCTATGAATTAGCTTTACTGGCTAGGCAGGATGGTAGAATGGGCTTGTTGTTTGGGAACCCACATCAGGCAGAACCACACATGAGTCCCCTGACCAGATGAGCTCAACTGCTTTGTTCAGAAAATAGGCAGAGCCAGTGGCTAAGCTCTCAGCTCACATACTACTACAAGCAGGGCTATAAGTAATTATAGTACTACCCTTCCAAATGAACCTTACTCTCACCAAACCTAAATTGATTAGCATTTAAAACCATCCCATCACAGCTTTTTATAAATTTATAATTGATTCCAAGTTTATAATTATTCCATAATTTATTCCTGTCAAAAAGTTTTCCCTGCCTATTTTCAATTCTATTCCTACTTTTGAAATTTTCCTTTCCATATCTAAATTCTAAATTATCTTCAATATTTCATTATTGGAATTGGTTCACAGAATAACATAGCTTCTATTGTACTCACGGCATGGGATGTTATGAAGGGCTGAAGCAGGCATTTTCTGTTATGTACACAGATAATTAAATCCAGTCCAAAGGAGGAAAGATAATTGAGTCACAAAAGCAGAGAAGCAATAAAAAATAATCATGTCACACAGAGAAAGTAACTTTGATACTTGATATCTCCATTTCCTGATTCCAGTTCCTTGTGAGATTGAAATGATTTTTCTTGAGTTTGATGAGACAGCTCTCTTGGATAAATCTCTGCCTTACTCTTCAATTAAAAATTTTTTATGTTAATCTAAATGGATTTGATTTACAAATAAAGTTCAATGTGACAGATAGATACAATATGGCAAATATATATAATAAATTATATAATATGGCAAATATATAATACAGAAAGATGTTCTAAAATTCATTTGAAAATAACAGTAAAACAGTAGAAAGTAGATATTTACAAAAAATATTAGAGGAACTGTAATTATCACTTAACAAAGTTCTCATTTTTGAGATGTACCTCTCCCCACCTTTATCTCCAAAAGGTTAACAAAAGAAGAGAAAATAAAATTTAAAGGACTTTAAATCCTAAGGGAGAACTTGACCTTGACAGTTGAGAAAATGACACACTTCCTTTCAATCTTTCCAATGATTTTGTTTTCAATATGATGTTTAAGGAAAGGAAGTAACTCAGTGACTTACTTGTGACCAAAGTCCAATCAGATGAAAACTAAGCACATGAAAAGTGACCCAAACAAGTGTAAAAAAATAAATAAATAAAAATTAAAAAAAAAAAAAAGAAACCATGGGAAAGAACCAAAAAGGATGACTTAGAGAACTACCAGTAATAAAATGGAAGTAGAAGCAGGTGGATTCATGGTCATGAAGAGGGGATGGAGAATTCTTGGAAAATTTTTAAATCTCAGGGGACAAATTAAAATGAATATTTTTCTGAAAAAGGAGATCAGAAACACAGATGGTAGACAATATGGCCCTATTTCTTAGAGAAATGGACTCTGGTATATTATATAGAATCCCCTGAGACTTGGAAAAAAAAATGATCAGAATGGGAAATGCAATAATCTACATAGGAAGGGATTTTTAAGTAAAAATGTCTGCCACCTGTTAGATATATGATGCAATTGAACAAGATTCCATAGGTCATTTTCACACACCAACTATAAAGACATTTTATTTGGACTGTTTTGTGGGAGCCACTATGAGCAGCTGCACAAGGAGGAGAAAATATTCATCACCGTTTAAATTTATTTTTGGTAACGAGTATTTTTTTAATTCATAATACATATTTTTCCTCACATATATAGTTGTGGTAAATAAATTCCTTGAAAAATCACTTTAATTTTTTTCTAAATACACCTCTCCTATCAAATGTAACAAATGATGCCTTTTATATATCTACCATTCTTGAGACCCTGACCAAAACTCCTTATCACATCATGAAATCCATTCTAAATCTCACAGTTGCACTATTGGTTGCCATTTAGAATATATCCAGAGAAGGTAGGAATAAAAGTCGACATATATTCTATATACTCTCATAAAGAACTCATCATCCCTTGGTTTTATTGGTATTTGACTGAATATCCTCACTGTATCTATTAATATATCTGATACAAATTAGTCAAGAGCAGAAAAACTACATATGTAGAGTTCTTCTAATGAGTCATGCTATTTTATCCTTACGCACCTTTGTTTATCTTAGCCTGGAAGAATATCTACCAACACCACCCTCCTATTTCCCTCGGTCTGGTAACACCTAGTCAGATCACTTTTTGTGGAAATCCTTTCCTGATTCATCCAACTAAACTGACTACTTAAAACTTCTACAGTATCCTTTTCACAAATATTTTCAATAGGTTGTATTTTTTTCTTTACATCTCTGTTCTCCCATACACTGACCATATAAGATCACAAATTCTTAGAAGGCAGATGTATTATTTATCTTTGTATATACCAAGCCTATTAATCCTAGCATCATGCTTCATAAATGTTCTGTAAGTGTTACTGGTAAGGTATAAAACTTCAGAGTTTATCAAGCACATCATCACATATTGATCTTTCTATATCACAGGTACCTAGGGAAAATATCATTCATCCTGTTGACAGTTAAAGAAATGAAGGCTCAAAGTATTGTCTTCTGTCCAAGTTCCCAGAACTAATATGGAACAGATTTCACAAGTCTTACTGCACTGCTCTCATACAACAAATTGCTTCTCATTGTTCTAAACCACCTCTCATTGGAGAGCTAAATATTTTTTTAATTGTATTTTAAAAATGCAAATGCTTTTGGCACAGCTAGCTATATATTATGTGCTACATATATTTGGATCTGGAAATACATTTTTTAACTCCACATTTATAGTAAGCCTTGCCAGATCCAACCAGTCACATGAGCCTGAATTAATCTCAACTTAGCATCACACATTATAATATCTCACAAGGGGGATAGATGTATACTCCAAACCAAAATGCCTCGTGTAGTATGTTTTGACTTTTGAATTGTTTAGGATTTTCAACAGATGATTTAATGCTTTCTTGTTTCCACCCTACGTTGAATTCCACATGCCATATAAGAGGAAGGTGTTCTTAATATAGGGCCAGATCTAACAGACACACAGAAAACAAAAGAGGTTCATGTTCCTGAATCAGAGCTTAAACCTTGACCAAGGATCTTGTCTTCAGTAATAGGAATTGGTGTTAGCAAGTGATGCTGGAGAAAGGAAATATCTCCACAAACAAATGTCATTTTACTATAGATGTGGAAGTAAAATTGCTTTAGTCAAACCTTTACCAATTGTGCTAGGTGCACAAATGAGAGGACCATTAGCAACAGTTCTTTGTGACTCTTCTCTTCTTAGAACCTGATGTTAGTTTGCCCCAGGATTCTGAACTGGAATTAAAAAGCACATCTTGGATTTGCTGATTCAAGTTATATACTTACTGTAAAGATGTAACAAATGAAATTTCCCACCTACTATCCCCAAATCATCAAAAGTATTTAGTTACCTGAAATTCAAAGTGAAAAATTTTTAATTTTAAAATATTTTATTATTTTTATTGAAATATAATTGGCATATAATTTTATATTAGTTTTAGAGTACAACATGTTGATTTGACAGTTCTATACATTACTGCATTCTCACCACAATGTGTAGTCACCATCTGTCACCATACAGTGTTATTACTATGTTATCACCTATATTCCCTATGCTATATTTTCATTTATATATTTTAACTGTGACCTATTTACTTTATAACTGGAAATTTACACCTCTTAATCCCCTTTATCTGTCTTGCCTATCCTTCACCAACCTGCCTTCTAGCAACCACCAGTTCTCTGTATTTAAGAATCTGTTTTGGGGCCACCTGGGTGGCTCAGTTGGTTAAGTGGCTGCCTTTGGCTCAGGTCAAGATCTCAGGGTCCTGATATCGAGCCCCCCCATTGGGCTTCCTGCTGAGCAGGGAGCCTGCTTCTCCTTCTCTCTGCCCCTGCTCATGCTCAATCTCTCTGTCAAATAAATAAATAAAATCTTATAAAAAATCTGTTTTTTGTTCATTTGTTTCATTATTTAGATTCCACATGTAAGTGAAATCATATGGTATTTGCCTTTCTCTGACTTATTTCACTTATAATATACTCTAGGTCTAAC